>NC_060273.1:132976218-133012176 GCF_021613505.1 Equus quagga
TGTGACACAGACAGAGGGGAGGAGGAGGAGGGAGGGAGAGAGGGAGAGGTGTGTGTGTGACTCATGACCATGGGAGTCAATGACCGCATTCTCGAGCTTGCTCCTGGGCTTCTGGAACGCAACACAGCCACATTCCTAGGCACTTGGGATGATGAATCAGGCAAGCTTACACAAAAAAAAGCACCGAACTCCAGCGTGGTGACGTGCAAAGGGCATGGAGGCTCAAGTTCTGGTGTTGCCACGTGCTGGCTGGCTGGTTATCCTGGACTAGTTAGGCACTCTTTCTGAACCTAGGTCCTATCATTTTTATGAAGGATATGGAGGGTAACAATAACACCTTCTCTGCCATACTTGTTTTCTCTCTCCACACACACCCATAGGCACACACAGTCTTCTTGTCTCACTTGCTACATCATTTGAAAGTAAGCTGCAACATGGATGCCACTTCACTTCAGGAGTATTCATTTTGATAAAGGGCTTGTAGAGTTGCCTCGCTTCCGTAGTTCCAAATCCCAACTCCGGGCTCAATCTCCTAGTGCAGAGCCTCACGATCAGTCACCTGGAGGGCCCATTAAACCACAAACTGCTGGGCTCCACCCCCAGAGTCTCCTATTGGGAAGGTCTAGACTGGTGCTCAGGCATCTGCATTGTTTTGGTACCAAGGACCCACCCTAGACCAATGAAATCAGAATTTCTGAGACAATACACTGTCCACACCCTAAAAAAAAAAAAAGGAAAAGAAGAGAAATGAAAAGGACAGTGATAACAATTTCCAGGCATGATTCCCACATGTACCCAAGGCTTGAGAACTAGTGATGAAGCAAACTTAGGAACCATGGTCTTAAATCAAAGGACGGGATTTTAACCATGAAATTCCAGTCACTATAAAACCTTCCAAATCTTCACCCAGTTCTCCAAACACGGAAGCTTAGCCCTGAAACATAATCTCCTCCTACATCCAGGACCTGACACTGCCTCCCTCCCCTGAGACTCGGTCATGTCTTCACCCTCCGAGATCCTGATAAAACTTGGGGCAACTATACCCAGCTCACGGTAACCTCTCTCCTCTGGAACGTCCCTTCTCGCACACGGTGCAGAAGCTGTGTTTACACTGCAGGACCTGGTCTCCCTGACCCTATTACCAGGACCAGCTTCTTTCTCCTAGAAATTTGGAAAGGGACAAAAACCTGGGTTACTTCTGAGCTATGGCTGCAATTAAGGAGGAAGCAAAAATATAGAGAAATTACTTGGAGGTCACCTTATGTCAGGTGCCTCGAAAAGCAAAGAAAACCATCCTGCAAAGAAAAAAGTAAAGCCGTAGAAAGGCAGAGCTCAAATGAAGGAAAAGTGACTCCCAGCGTTCCTGCAGGTTTGGGTTTCCCACTGCAGCCCGGCTAGATTCCTGACTTTGGATCCTTGGGATACCTCAGTTTCTTTCCAATAAATTTCCTTTTAGGTTCAAATTGGCTTGAGGTAGCTTCTTTCACACCCTGCAAGAATAACTAAACCCCCGTCCTTGTTATTATGCACATATAAAAACCATAATCAGCTTACTTTATTTTTTTACTTCTATTTTGTTGCCAGTGTTTATACACTTAACATTTTTAATGGCTACTTCAGATTAATGAGCTAAGCTTTCCTTAAACCAAGTCTGCTCAAAACAGTTTAACGTGTACTTCCCAAGTTAGGACTATTAATGTGGGGCTCAGTTACTGTGCTGTGACAAGCTGCACATGCAGCTGGCACACGAAGTCACATTAAACGATTTCTGAACCCAGGAAGAACAGCAGAATCAGCGTTTGAATAAAAGCTTACGTATTGTTACGAGTTACACAATTCTACTGGATTGGGAAATACATGCAACTACTACACCACCCAAGAAATGTATTCTCCAACACAGGGTAGGCAAGTGTGTCCTACAGAGTCAGACAGGAAATACTTTAGGCTCTAGGGACCATAAGGTCTGTTACAACTACTGACCTCTGCCGTCGGGTGCAAAGCAGCCACAGACTATACATAAACAAGGAACTGTGCTGTGTTCAAAGAAACTTTTATGGACACTGAAATCTGAATTTTATAATTTTATGTATCACAAAATGCTACTCTTCCTTTGATTTTTTTTTCCCTCAATCATTTAAAAATATAAACCCATTCTTTGCTTGTAGGCCTCCCAATAACAGGCAGAGCTAAATTTAGCTCACTGGCCATAGTTTGCCAACTCCTGCTCTAGAAGATATAAGAGGATCATTATCAGGTGGAATCTATGTGCTCAGGGCAGAGATCAGCACCTCCGCCCTGGGTGGCCAGGACAAGAGGTGAGGTGGCCTCCATCACAGGGCCAAGCCTGTCTCTTGTTTTTTTGAGGGCTCCCCTCTTTTACTCCCTTATTCATGCTAATCCACATTATCCTCTTCCTACTCCCGTCCATTGTTCTTTCCTCTTCCTCTGGTCACTCTCCCTTGTATCCAATAGAAAAACCAGGTAATCTCAGTGTATCTGGTATGGTTTGTGGATCTTTGGCTCTTCTTAGCTATTTTAAATTTTGCTTTCTACACAAGAGTTTGTTTCTCTGATTTAAAAAACCTTTACTGTGGAGTGGTAGGAGGCTCTATGTATAGGTTTGACATTATTCTAAATCCTTAAGAGGTCTAGAAAGATGATCACAAGTTTTTTTTTTTTTTTTTTTTTTTGAGGAAGATTAGCCCTGAGCTAACATCCGTGCCCATCTTCCTCTACTTTCTATGTGGGATGCCTACCACAGCGTGGCTTGCCAAGTGGTGCCATGTCCGCACCGGGGATCCGAACCAGCAAAACCCAGGCCGCTCAAGCAGAACGTGTGCACTTAACCGCTGTGCCACTGGGCCAGCCCCCAGATCACAAGATTTTATATTTTTCAATTATTTGCTTTACCCTATACTTTAAAATAATATACCTAATGTAGAAGCTAAAATACTCTAAATATCTAAACTAATCAATTAATTTCATTCAGGCAGTCTGACCACAGGAATCGCATTTTCCCCCTTTTCTTTGTGGCTGATTGTTTTTTATGTCTACCTTTCTCAGGCTTCTTCTATTTGTATCTTTAAACACAGTGCCTGGAAGTCCTCCAATGGAAGCTATAAACCTATATTACCATATAATGAAAATACAGATAAGTTTTTCAACAAAACCTGTTATTTAAACATATTACACAATAGCCTACAAACTTTTCATTTTAAGTTATTTATCCTGCTTCTTACAAATGGAACCTTGCTTTACTTTTATGAATTATAAATAGCATACAGTAAAATTAGCAGAAAGACCGTAAAACAGAAAACTCCAAAAATATGGATTTTAATCTCCTTTGGCAACTAAAATACATGAGAATGGTAGGAATAATAGGATAATGTCATTAGAACATGAAAAGATATTCAAAATTGGAAAACACCTGTTTATTCATGATCCTTTCAAACCACAGGTGCTTTGATATTCAAAGCATCCACTTACAGTGACTCAAATTCCAGAAGAGCCAGGCAGTACTATACTTAAAAAGTAACGACAAAAATTTTTGGAAGTTCCCCAAAAAAATAAAAATAGAACTACCATATGATCCAGCTATTCCACTTCTGGGTCTTTATCTGAAGGAAACAAAATCACTATCCTGAAAAGATGTCTGCCCCCCATGCTCACTACATTATTTCCAACAGTCAAGACATGGAAACAACCTAGTGTCCACTGACAGATGAACGGATAACGAAAATGTGGTGTGTATATATAACAAAATGTTATCGGCATAAAAAAGAAGGAAATCCCGTCATTTGAAACAACATGGATGGAGCTTGAAGGCATTATGATAAGTGAGAGAAGGTAGAGAAAGACAAATACTGGATGGCTTCACTTATATGCCGACTCCAAAAAAAATCAAACTCACAGACACAAAGAGCAGATGGTGGTTGCCAGAGCGGCTGGGGGTGGGGTGAGTGAAATAGGCAAAGGTGGGCAAAATCTACAAGCTTCTTATCATAAGGTAAGTCAGTCCTGGAGATGCACTGTACTACATATTGGAAAGCTGCAAAGAGAGTAGTTCTTCAAAGTTCTTACCACAAGAAAAAAAAATTGTGACTATATGTGGGGATGAAGGTTGAGTAAACTTCCTTTGGTAGTCACTTTGCAGTATGTGCATATATCAAATTATTATGTTGCACACCTGAAACTAACACAATGATATAGCAATCATATCTCAATAAAGAAAAGTAATGACAAAAACTTTCAGTACATACAATAAGTAGTATAAAACAGTCTCAATGAATAGGAAAAAAAATTTTAATGCTAAGTGTTTGATTTACACAGAAGAATTAAAGACAAATTTAGAGGTTATATCTTTCAACAGATAATTGACTAAAGAAAAAAAGTCATTTTTCAGCACAAGAAAAATAAACTTTCAGGTACACAAAGTTTTTAAAGAACTGGATCTCCTGTTTTCTTTTTGAAATGTATATTTCAGAGGACTAAAACTAGTTTAGGAAGCAACTCATCCACCAGAGGGGGCCTTACAAAACAGGAGAAATAAAATGTTACCAGCAATCAGTAGTACATACAATTGAGGGTTAGAATACACCTTACAAAACAAAATGTTTTAAGTCCACGAATTGCATACGATCACACACAAAATTATGACTGCGTTATTTTTCTGAGAAACCCAACATTTTCATCACTGCAATGGGCCCCCAGACTCATTTGTTCAGGTAACTAGTCACCCACAGCAAGTCAATGAGAGAAATACTACTGACCCCTTCCACTCCACCACACACCACTTTTTTTTTTTTTTAAGTCAGTTCCAGGACCCCTTTTTTCTGAGAGTCAGTCACCTATATATACAATGTCAACAGTCACCCTGAAACAGTCACCTAATTCTAGGAAAGCCCATTCATCGCCATTCTTGGCCCCTCTTACCTCTTACCATTTAGCTACAGGAATTTTCTACATGTCTTAGTACATCTTCAGGCCAATAAACTTACATTTATAAAGAAACAATATCCATTAATAGCTACCTATTAATCAGGAATGTATTGATTTTTGAAAATAACATTTATCATTATCTCTTGTCAACCTCACAACAACCCCATGCGGTAGGTACTATTACTCTACCCACTTTACAGATGAGGGCACTGAGGCTTAAAGGTCTCAGTGCTGGTGACGAGCAGACAAAAACTGCAGGGCTAAGAACTGTGCTGTACCACAGAGAAGAAAATAATGGAAATTCTGCGAGAAAATTACAGATTCACATACAATTGTAAAAAATACAGGGAGATCCCTTGTATACTCTGCACGGTTTCCTACAATGATAACATTTTGCAAAACTACAACATAATGTCACAAACAGGATGCTGCTAATGACATAATTTCCCAATCTTATTCAGAGTTCCGTCTCAGGCATTTTTAACCAGCCAATACATCTTCGCTTTTATTCTATCAACATTTCTAAATGCTCTACATAAAAACTGTATTTGTTCCCCAATTGTTTTTACTCTCTTAACTGGTCTTCACTCATAACTTGATCTCTATACAAGGAATTTTAGGGTTTCACACTATTCTGTAGTTACATATCCCATATACAGTTATCTCATATGGTTCACATATATCTCATAGTCACAAATATGTGTAGCTCATACATAGTTACATATCTCATTCTCCCTATATGTGTAAACTTACTTAGTTCTATTCTAACTTCTCCAGAGCATGGGTCTTGAGGTCAAGACTCCTGGAATCTAATCCCAGCTCTGCCACGTACTAGCTTAGGCAAATCACTTAACCTCTCAACATTTCCCTCATCTGTAAAATGGGAATAACAGTACTACTTCAAAGAGTTGCTGAAGATCAAAGTGTTCTTGCAAAGTGGTTGGCACAGTCCACAACACAAAGCCAGTGGTCACTAAACTTTAACCATAATTATTAACTATTCCCTCACCAAGACTTTTCTAACAGCAAATCCATCCATTCCAACCTCCTTAAACGTCCTAACCTCACCACTATACACCCATTTGCTCATTCATTCAACAAAAATGTATGTTTACACATAAAGAGGATAAACAGATAATCAAAAACAGAACTGTTTTTCACAAGTGTATAATTATTAAAATTTAAGGTAAATAGCAACAGTGCTCCAAAAAAAAGTATAAAGTTCTCCGGCACTTTTGATGGAGGAAGTAACACGTGCCTGGTCTTTCAGAGTTTATTCATTCGACAAATAGGAAGCTGTGGGGTCAGAAAGGAGTGGCATATAGCATCTACTAGAGTAAGGACATAAGGGCGACTAAGGTACCAAGGGAAAAAGGGGCATGTATGGGAAAGAGCAAGCAGTTCAGGTCGGCTGCAGTGAAGGGTAGGAGAAAAGGAATAACGGAAAGTAAGGCTGAAGACTGGTCAGGGCCACATCCTCAAAGTCCAGAGTCTAAACTTCACTCTGTCTATGATAAAAAGTCAAGAATTTACGAGTAGAGTAGTTGTAAGTTTATAATTGTACAGTCAAAGCACGAACATGCCGGAACACGTGAAACGGCTGAGAGAAGGAATCTCACGGTGCCAGTCTCTAGGAACCTGCTGCCGCAATTACTCAGGTAGGTTAGAAAAGGCACAGCAAAAAGGTCTGAAGGGAAAAATACTAACAACTGAATCAATACGATTTGAAACAACGAAGTGTGGGAAGAGAAGGAAGTAAATATAATTTAGGTTTCAAGCCTTAGTTCTGTGAACTGCACTGAAGAAAAATGGCTCCCAGACTTCTCTACAAATCACTCGTCCATTTTCCTGAATTACAAACCCATATTTTAACTTCTTTATTAGACTGAATTATTTTTACCTATGGAATGAAACAAATATCTTGCAAGAACATGGTATAGTAATAAATAGATTCAAGAAATCCAGAAGACTGTTAAGAATGCTGAGCAGGAGAAGGGAATGGCTACTTATGACATTTGACATATCCCGACATGCTGATTGAAAGTGAGATTTAGGACGCCCGTAACCATTTGTTCATGCAACAGGAACCAGGGTCCCGCTGTTCATCCTCCCACTGGTATATCCCCAGTGTCTAAAACAGTGCCTGGACTACTGCTAGCACTCAGTAAACGGATCTGTTGAATACATATTTGAACGAGAAAAGGAAAACATTATTAAGTTTTAAGAAAGGTTCTCCACTGGCCTCAATGATCTGGGCACTCAACATTCTCTCCCACTTTTTCTCTTATTAAAAAGGCCTTCTCTTGCTACTTCTACTTTTGAAAATATAAAGAAACTGCAATATATGAATTTAGTAAAAGTTACAATAACCATTTTAAGTAATACTAAATTATTAACCACTAAATGTCAAAACAAAAATCTTAATTGATCCTGAGACACGAAGAGATTTTACACAGATTTTTAGCTATCTCCTGAGCTCCACTATGCAGTTTGGAATTTAAAGGCAAACACATTTGCTACTGGAGGGACATGTGAACATGTCCCCTTGCAGAGTTTAGCATCTTACCAGGTCTTTCCTTCCCAGTGCCTTTTGACTCAGCAAATTTTTGTATCAAGCTTTCAACTGTAGTGTTAGTCATGTTATTTATAAATTCTTCATGGACCTATTAAAATGAGATAAAGATAAATTTTTTGCTTTTCCCATAAATATTCTTATCCGTATTTCGGACAACACTTCCACAAAGCAATTAAAATTCATTACACCAAAATACGTATTTTTTAACCCAGAGCCTTTGAGAACTTTCACTTACCTAATATGCTCTGTTACCTAACTTACAGTGTTAGTAGATGTGTGGGTACCAACCTCTGCTTACATGAACCCCTTAAGACATGGCCTCATGGCCTTAGAAGTCAGGCAGTTTCCTGTTCGCATCTTTGAGTGTTTTAGAGACATAATTCTTACGATAAATAAAACTCATATGGACAATCACAATAGTTTTAGATCTTTAATAACAAAGAATAATAGACTTCATCTTTCTTTACTGTATTTCTTTTTCTTTTTGCTAAGGAAGACCCACCCTAAGCTAACATCCGCTGCCAATCTCCCTCTTTTTGTATGTGACCTGCCACCACAGCACAGCCACGGATAAGTAGTGTAGGTCCATACCAGGGGAACTGAATCCGGGCCACCGAAGCTGAGCGTGCCAAACTTAACCACTAGGCCACAGGGGCTGGCCCTCTACTGTATTTCAATGTACCCCAAATTGTCACCATTAATCCTCTTTCATAGTTTTGGAAAATTTCTAAGCACAAGTTCTATAACTTACTGAAGCAGCGATTCTAAATTTGAAAATAGTAAAACTTTAAAAAAAACATTCAAAAATTGGTAACTTCAGAATTTTAATGTAAAGAGGACTGAGCATAGTTAATTTGAATTATTATCTTTGGTGCAAAACAATAAAAAATCCAGTTTATTTTATATTTAATACATGTAAATACACACTCTTTATCTAAGATAATTCAGTATCACGTTAGTTTTGGATTTTTAAAGAGTCATAAATGAACATAAAATTTTCATGAATCGTTTCAACAAAAGTAAACACTCACCTGGCCTATTTGTAAATGAATTTCCTTTATAGCATTTGACAGGGATCCTATAATTTCCTTTATGTGAATGAGATGAGTTTCTTCAATATCTTGAAATTTCTGGGTAGCAAATACAAAAAGTTATATATATGTAAAAATATATCTACACACACATACAAACATCTATTCTGAACTCATTGAGAAAACAACTTTTTGTTATGCCATTTCCCAGGCAAATATGAACTTTTTCAGAGTCTGAAGACACACAAATTAAAATCTATAATCATGATCAGAAAATCAGAAGGAGATCCAAAAGAGAATCGTGTCACAAAAGCCAAGGGAGAAGCGTTTCCAAAACTGGAAAACAATTAGTTGGTAGAGCAAAAACTAGAATTTACTTCCGAAGACTTTACAATCTAGCCCATGGACTCTCAAAATGTCTTTCCAACTCTTGAACTGTTAATGCACAGTCTCCAAAAGAGGTCGTCTGCGGTTAGAGGAGCTGGGACAGCCTGTCCACGCTCGCAGCAGCAATCTGCGGAAAGGCAGGCTGCATCAGACCCCTGGGGAGGTTTTCGGGCTGGAGAATACAGATCCACTACTACCTGGGGAACGGGGGTGGGGGCGGAGAGAACGCTGTTTGGAAAACATTTCCAGGTTATGTTGATATTTATTCCCGAGGAAGAAAACCAATGCTAGACTTGGCTTCACAATAAACATATTAACAACTCTCAGAAATACTGAAATAACATAACTTGTATCACTCTATGCAACCCAATGTTTCCCAACTTTCCGTGAATGCACAACCCTTTTGGTTTTTCTTCTTCTCTGAGTTATCTATTAATATCCCACAGAACAAAAATATTCCTCAAAACAGGATTTCGGAAATGCTGAACTAGCCATTTTCAAACAAAATACGTTTGTCATCTCCACTGCACAAACCTGATTACCCATTTTGTTGCCAAATTAAATCAGTTCGAAGGCGGAGGCCTAAACGCCTCGTTATCTTCCTCTGGTTAATTTATCAAACTAAATTCCCTCACCCCATATTTAATGTACAACTTTCTTCAGCACTGACTTACATGATCAGGAATCACCAAGCCAAATGATCATATCCACATTTGTGTTAAAGGTCTGGACTTTTTTTTAAAAAATCACTAATGGCAAAACTACAGTTTTGGCAGTAATGCAACAATAATCCAAAAACTTAAATCAATTTTACTCATGAGCAATGGCAGAGTTAAAATAGAGTGCTTGTCTTGACTAATTTTGGCCAAGTCAATGAGAATACCAATACCGTAAGATATTGACTTACTCTTAAGAAATGAGGAATATTCAGCAGGAGCATAATTCTATTTTATGTTCATATTATAAGAAGTCATCCTCAGCTTAAATTTCTGCAATTTAATGAACAAGATATTTTCTGATAGACAGGTACACCCAAATCCAGGAAAGCTTGGTGAGACAGCCACTAATTTCATACGGGTGACCCCTAATTCCAAGAAAACTATGCCTTCTTTTCATTCCCTTTGTAAACAGCTACACTGAACAGAGTAGATCCTTCATTATGAAGAAATATCTTGAAGCATGAAGCCACATAGAACCTCAAAGTACGATTCAGATACAATTTTCAAACTGTGTTGATTTTTTTGGCAACAGAACACTGCTAAATATCACAATTCCTCAAAATTAGTGACTACTAAGTTCAGAGCAGTTCAGCAATAGAAACAGAGCCTCAAGTGTGTGAATATAAAGGAATGAACTATCTTGAACAAATAAGACTTCTCCTCCTCCCAATTTCAAATTCATTGTGTTCCTATGTATTGTTACATTAGTAAAAAACAATTTTGTCAGCCAACAGAGATATATAAAAGCAATCCAATTCTAAAAATCCTTAATCTGAGGGCACTGCTTAAGCAAATCTCAGTTTCCTTCAGCTGGCCATCTAACCGTTTAAAGTAACCAAAATCTCCATTTGTTTCAAGGGTTTCAAGCGTCGTTAAGGGACAGTGGCGAAGAGCATGAGCAGAGAGAGGGTCACAATGTCAATCACGCTTACCCTCAACCCAAATGAAAACCTAAATCACACACACTCCAAGTAAATTCTAACCTCTTTCACCCCAGAGACTCAATTTCTTTTCCAACTAGTAAATATAGGTCCTGCCACCCAAATTTGATTCTCACTAGACTGACAGCCCCCTTTTCCCACTGGGATTAGGTCAACCTGCTTGGCCCGGAACAGAAGGAAAGCGGAGATGTAAAAGAATTCTGTTCATTTCTAAATAACCCAAATTAAAGTCTAGTGTCTATTAAGAAACAAGAGGTAACCTGTTCTGCAGTCACGTGTGTGTGACAGAGACAGAGAAGGAACACAGAAGAGAACGCACACACACGGGCGTGGTACACCAACCCCTTTTAACTAAAAGCAGCATGGCTGTACATCTGCTCCAATAAGTTAACATTCCTATCTTAGAAATGGCAAGATAAACAAAAGACCAATTTGAAAAAAAAATGTAATGTGGAAGCAGAAAGAGAGGAGGGGGAAGATGAGTGCTGAAAATTTTTTAAGAATATTTTTATAACATGATAGAAACACACAAAAAACCCTGACACTAGCAAATTCTAATGCCTGCTTTTTTAATTAAATAATTGAAAGGCAAACATTTTTATTGATAGAAAGTAATTACTTGATGCAGAATTAACAAACCAACCATAAGTGCCTTATAAACGAGTGTGTCTAAGGATTTAGAAGAGAAGGGCACTTGGTGGAGTCTACAGTGGCTCCGGCTGCCCCTCTTGCTGGAGCCGGAGCCTCAGCACACGGCTAACCAAAGCCTCCTTGAAACAGGGTCACTTCCCAGCTGCCAGGACATCGCTCTTCCCAGTTTTCTTCCTTCTCTGGCTTCTCCTACTTGGGTTTCAGTGTGTCTTCTTCAACCAACTGTCAATGAGGAGTCTCTCAGAGCTTGGCCCTTTCTTCCCCACAATCTACCCAAAGATGATGCCATCACGGCTCTGTGTGCTGACAAGCCCCTATTTTATACAGGCTCATAATTCTTTATTCAAAACCTCTGGGACCAGCTGCTTTGGAATTCAAATATTTTAGATTATTTAAATAAAGATAATATAGTGTTGTTGCCACATATTTCATAATACTATCAGCAGGACCTGCAGTGGCATCTGTTTATCAAACACATCAATATTTCTAAAGGAAAACAGTATATTCAGTATAAGTAGGATAAATAAAGACTATAAATAGCCACACATCAACTCAGGCCAAGTTTTGCTACCAAATAAGTTATAGAAAAAACTCGGCTTTCAGAGCTTTTAGAATTCAGAGCTGTGGATAAGGGACTGTGAACATTATGTCCAGCCCAGATTACTTGGATCCTCCAAAACCACCCATCTGATGTCTCCACTTAGGCATAAGCAGCTCAAAATTAACATGTTCAAAACTACACATCTGATCTCCTTCCAACCCCTCAAACTAACAGTTCTTCACCTCGTCTTTCCCATTCATCTCTCTCCACAGACTTACAGGCCCAAACCTGGAAGAGCTCGCCATCTCCCTTAGAACTCCCCTGCCGTCTCCAGACGCTTTCACTTTTCTCCTTCTCCAAGACCACCACACTGGCCCTCATCCTTCTCACCTACCGTAGTGCCTTCCAAACGATAATCCATTCTTCACAAAACTGCCAGAATTATGCTTTAAAATGCAGATCAGATCATGTCATATCCCTGCACACAACCCTTCAGCATCTTCCAACTGCTCTTAGAAGAAAACCTAAACCCATACCAAAGGCTGGTCCATGCCTACCTGTTTAACCTCGCTTCTCACCACCATCTCTCCTTACTCAGTTGTAGCCAGCATTTTTTACTTTCTAGAATGTGACAACTCTTTTAGACGTCTGGGTCTTCACATCCATGATCCCCAATGCCTAAAACACTCTTGTTCCAGAATAAGTCTCTTACTTATTCTTCAAGTCTATTTTAAATGTCACTTCTCCAAAAAGGCCTTTTCCAACCCCTTAATCCAAATTAGGTCACCCCTACTATTCTATCTCATGGAAGCCTGTTCTTTTCCATTGTAACACTTGTAATAATTCTTTGTATTGAACTTTGTACTGAACTCTGTATTGAAGCATATACAATGTCTGCCTCCCTCCTCTATACTGTACAGTGCACCTAGAGCACAGAGCTATTTGTCTTATTTATATAGACATTGTATACATCCAGCATCTAGCACAATGCTGACAACGTGGTAAGTAAAGACAAATGCATGTGTACCTGCACACAAGCATGCAAGCATGCAAGCCTTTTAGTTTCTTTTTTTTTTTAAAGATTGGCACCTGAGCTAACAACTGCTGCCAATCTTTTTTTTTCCCCCTGCTTCTTCTCCCTAAATCCCCCCAGTACATAGTTGTATATTTCAGTTGTGGGTCCTTCTAGTTGTGGTATGTGTGACGCTGCCTCAGCGTGGCCTAATGAGTGGTGCCATGTCTGTGCCCAGGATCTGAAACTGGCGACCCTGGGCCACCAAAACTGAACGCACGAGCTTAACCACTCAGCCACCGGGCCAGCCCCAAGCCTGTCGGTTTCTGAAAGGTGACTCATTCACCACTCCAAGTGAGAAGACTCGCTAGAGTCCAAAAGGTCAGACTCCTAAAGTCCTCCTTCAGTGACTGAGCACCTTCCGGGAGCTGCGAACTCTGTGAAGTGCTGAGAAATAGCAGCAAATGCATAAATTCTTGCTCTCGTAGAACTGACATTTTAATGGGAGAAGACAGACAATAAAAAATACGGGTAGAAGTGCTGGTGTGCTTTACTACGTTTCCAGCCCTCAGACACGATGATTAAGAACAATGCTCTAGAGGAGTGTCCTCTGCCAGCTTCAGTACCAGAGCAACGACAATGTAGAAGAGCTCAGGCAACCCACGAGGAACGAGTACCAGGATAACCAATAAAGCCTGCTACTGTCAGCCACTAAGATCTGGGGGTTCTCTGTGACCTCAGCATACCTAACCCATCCTGATGCAGTAAAAAAAATGCATGTATGTTACATGATGACAGGTGCTAAGGAGAAAAACAAAACCAGAAAAGAGGACAAGAGGGTGGCGGTGGAGGTCCTAGGTATGATTCATAAAAGGCATCCATGTTAAACCTAGGCCTTTAATTAAGGCTCTAAGAGCATTAAATTGGATATAATTTACCCCAAGCTTACAGGGACAGACATCTCTTTATTGTCTGACTTCCCTCACTAAAATGGAAGTTCTGTGAGAGCAGGGATTCTTGACTTTCTGTTAACTGCTGTACCCCCAGCACAGAGTCATTTCCAGATTTCTCCTTAAGCAGAAGTCAATTCCAAAATCCATACATAAGGCTAACGGCCAGCACTGTCTTCCTCTTGCCCAGTTCTCCTTAAACAGTCCCTGCTGACCTATCTGAGTAACCCTCTGTGAGACTGTAATCATCGCATCTTTGTCCTCAATCTCCAAAACAAGATGAAGAGTTTTTAAAACAGCATTATTAGAACGCTGAGACTGCACATTTCAACATTTCTAATACTGAAAAATTACTTTTATCAGTAAACACAAATATCTTATTTCAGATTTAAAGCCAGAAAAATACCAACCTGAGCTGTTTCTGTCATTTTCTGTTCAAAATCAGCTTTTGCTAATG
Organism: Equus quagga; assembly: GCF_021613505.1. Classification (NCBI taxonomy): domain Eukaryota; kingdom Metazoa; phylum Chordata; class Mammalia; order Perissodactyla; family Equidae; genus Equus; species Equus quagga. The sequence continues at coordinate 132,990,421 of NC_060273.1, forward strand.
CATATTTTTCCACATAGAGTTTATAGGTATCTGTGGCTTTCTTAGATTTAACAGCTGCCTATAACAAAACAGAAACATTTTGAACTACACAATGATCTTTTTTTTTTTCCCTAATATAAGTTAACATGAAATAACAATTTAAATGCATTTTAAGGGATGGGGCCTATGTTGAGTTCAATACGACATAAACTTTAATAGCTTTTTTCAAGTCCTCCTTAGCAATACTTTTTGTTACAATCACATAATAATGCAGAAATTAAACACTGAGTGTTTCCAACTGATGGAATGTGCTTTGAAAAGTTAAAATATTCTCATTTAATAACCCAGAGTAAGATCATATAATTACATTATAATGGTACAGTGTTACTAAGAATTCAATGAACAAAAATGTGACAATACCATCAGAATATGCTTGACACTCCTCTCTACACCTCTGTCTTCCTTCCTCCCACAACAAGGTATACAGATTCCAAGTCTGATTAATGACTATAAAGCTGGTTCAACGGTCAAGAAGATTAGTTTTCCTTGATATTTCTTAGTTTCCATTACGCTCCAGCAAATCTATAAATTTGATTTCAATCACTGCATATTTTTTCAAGATTTCTATTTTTACAAAATTGTTACATTATTATAGTTCTAGTTTTATCAAAATTAGTTATTCAATAAAAATTTAATATATTAAATATTAGGTAGTGATGAATATGAAGATAAATTATATTATATAGGGATCTTGTCCTCAAGGACTTCATAAAAGAAGTGTAATGTATAGACACACAGCTAGAAACTGGTAGAAAGTAACAAAGCCAAAAAAGCAAAGATAAATTCTATGAAAGATAGACATCCAAGAAAAGGAAAGATTATGTGTAACTTGTAAGTAGGGGCAGACCCATGGCTATCAAGAAACATGACTATTTGCAAAGGACTGATCAATTTGGACATAGGAAGTTGGAAGGAGGGGTGTTGAAGTAAATAAGAGTTTTGGGGTCGGCCCCGTGGCGGAATGGTTAAGTTCATTCGCTCAGCTTTGGCTGTCCAGGGTTTCACTGGTTCAGATCCTGGGCACGGACATAGCACCGCTCATCAGGCCATGCTGAGGCGGCGTCCCACATGCCACAACTAGAAGGACACACAATTAAAACATACAACTATGTACTGAGGGGATTTGGGGAGAAAAAGCAGAGGGAAATGAAAAAAGAAGATTGGCAGCAGTTGTTAGGTCAGGTGCCAATCTTTAAGAATAAATAAATAAATAAATAAGAGTTTAAAGAAGATCAAAGAGAGAGAAGCTATAGGATTTCAAGATACAAAGAGCTCCATCTTCCTGATGAGGTAAGAGAGAGTCTGCTAAGAGTGAAGAAGAGGAGGGCAGGACTGGGAGCTTCAGGAGAATGAAAAAGTTTCATACGATGTTTGCGGAGGATGCAACAAATAAGAGCAGATGAGCACAAGCATTGCTAAGAGCCACTGAGGGCTAAGTAAAGCTGGAAAACACGGCATTTGCGCAGAGCCAATCAGAACCAATATGTGATTATCTTCAGCCACGTTCAGGAGCCTAAGAATAAGAATTATAAACAGAAAGGTGGGTTTACCTGGAGGTTTGGGATTGGCAAGACATGCATAGTCTTACTCTCTAAAAAAGGAAACACTGCACTCTCTCTAAAATATAACTGCATATATTACATTAAACACATTCACTCAGTGCTTTCTTGCCTTCTTAAATGAAGAATATAGGAGGACACTTTATCCTGTAGTATAAAGAAAACTGGTTTTGGAGCCAGAAGAAACTGGACTTTAACTCTGGCTCTTCCATTTACCATCCATTTGACCTGATCTTTGAGTTTTACCAAGTTCTCTCATTCCTATAATGGGTACAATGCCACCTATTTTTCAGAGCTTTGGCAGTGATTAAATGTAATTTATCTAAAATGCTTGAGACAGGTTCTGGCATATAGTTAAACCTACAAAATAAATGATGTCTGCTATTATCCTGATGTCTAAAAGGAGCACCATCAAACACACATCACTCTATGTTGCTGCACTGTATCTAAGAGTTGTACCCAGCTCTGCATCCCTAGAGGAAGTGGCTAAACCTAGAAGCATGTTCTCGTTTGCTCCTATGAATTTTTCTTTTGACTCTTTTCTCATTGTGTGGCCATTTGACAGTATTTTATACTGTTGTTACTAATACTTCCTCTAACATCATGGCCCTATTCAAACACATAACAATTGGATGAGACGGATATTTAGAGTTTGCTAAGTACCCTCACAGGAAGCCCAGATAACCAAGTCTGCTAAAATTGATTTTAGAAACAATTTTAATGGCATGGTTATCCGGGCTTCCTTTTGGATTTTTTTATACCAAGAGACTCTAGTGTCTTCTTCCAACTACCTAAATCTTCTGTCTGTACAAGAGTAATCAGCAACCTACAGTCCACGGAGTGACTTTTAAAGGCACAGCCTAGCACAATGATGGAGCCCTACTGGCAGCTCCTTCTCCTTTGCTTGTTCCTCATCCTAACACCTACTCTTTTCTCTGCTGCCTAATAATTTGTGTGTCAGCTATTGATAAAGACAGAGGTTGTGATCACTCCTAGAGATATTTGCAACTTGAAAGGAAATCCGTACAAACGGAAAATTCCCCCCAAATATAACTATAATGATTGTGTCCATACTTTGAAAAGTTATTTTATTTCATGGATCTTTCCTGTTTCTTTTTACAGGTTCTGTACAAAATAAGATAACTCCACTTATGAACTCATCACTCAAACCTCTCTCTAACCCTCTTGTTCTGCACTATTCAATACTTCTTAGCTCCCCAAAAACAAGGACGCTTCTTGAAGACAAAAGAGAATAGTATGTATTAGCCTTTAATAACCTTCATCACATCTGGCATGGTGAGCGGCACATGGTGGGAACTAAAACATTTATTTACTATTGCCACAAAGTATCACTTCATGATCCAACAGTCGCCCAGGAAAAATTTGAATAAATCATTTAAAAAGGCAAGAACCTAGTCTATAGCCTACACATAATATAAACTCTTAATCTTTTATTATTTTAATGAACAGGAAAAATTCAAATAATATTTTGTTATAATGAGTATTTTTCTAAGTAAACACGTGCTGTGTTGTGGACAATCCGGTGGTGGCTTCTCACTCAAAAGCAACTTATAATCGAGCAGAAGTAAAGGAAGACTGCCTGCAGGGCAACCACCGCTTACAGAGGCCACGACATAGCTCTGCAACGCGAACAAGCGACTTCCCCACACTACTCGTTACTCTTGAACTACAGGACCTCAAGAGACGGAGGGCAGTTCCGAAGCATCACTTCCTCCTCCCATGCTCAGTCTCTAGAATTCTAAATAGTTTGTACTCAAATATTGACTGAGTCAAGTGGGGTAGAAAGCTGATTTTAAACTTTTAAACCAGTATATTTTGACAACTTTCTTTTTTCTCCCACAATATTCTCACAATAAATCTTAGTCTAACCATTCAACCCGGCATATAAACTTACTTGTTCACCATTTCTGACTATAAAATTACTGTCTTCATCTCAGAGCTTAAGATCTAACTCAGAACTGTGAACACATAAGTCTTCTGGAGTAAACTTTCCAATATCAGGAAACTGTAAAATTTCATTTCTCTTATTTGGAAGCATGAAGGAAAAAAGAAGATACCTTTTATAAGTCCTAACTTAAATTTTTTACATCAGCTCTCACTCACTCTTCAAAGGTAAAAATAACATGCCAGAATCTTAAGGAAATTACACGGCAACTTAAAGCATCTTGGAAAACTGACAAAAGAAGTGCTCAGTAATAAACGAATAAAATTTAAAAAAAAATTTGGTGTTTTAAATAATGATAAAAACAAATTTAAAGAAAACTAAGGGTATCATATAAAAGTACGTAGAGACAATTTTAGAACGTAATTGTATTGAGAATATCTGTATTTTTTGACAGCAAGAAACCTCTCTCCTAGGAAACAACTATACAGTAATACTCAAGTCAAAACAACTTTCTAAATAGTATATATTCTTAGCAATACTATAAATTCCTGGAGTACAATTACAGAAACTAGATATCCTAGTAGTAACATACTTGACCACTTTTGTAAAGTCATTATTAAAAGGGAAGTTGGAGCATTTGTTCTTGAATGAGGAAGTTAAGCTGTAAAAGTAATAAATACATTTCTTCTCATAAATAAAGACTGGCTTTGACAGATTACCTATTGATAATAAAATAAATCCTATATTTTACTCATTTCCTTAGCATTATAATTTTAAGTTTTAAACTTACTGATATACTACCAGAAGTATTTCTAAGTCCCCATAATTTTTATAGTAAAATCCTATGAAGCAAATATAACAAACATTTATAGTCCACAAATATGAGAGACTTCTATAAAAATAAGGGTTTGTGAGTGAAGATGAGAAGCATACTATGTCATATCAGCCATAAGTATTTATGTTTTCAAGTTTACCAAAAGAAAACTGGTTCAAAGATCTATGTTAAAAAACAATCTACATTCATGTTAGTAAGAAGCTCTTTATTACAGGCCAAGGTTGGCTGGATTCCTGGTCAGAATTGTGTCCCGAAGCCCTGAACTTCCAATAAAGCTTTAGCCTTAGTCGGCAGCCCAAGAGCTTTCTTTCATCGCTACCTAGAGCTTCACAGACTGAGAGGGGCTCCTTGTGCTTCCTCTCAAGTGGGGAACATCTAGGCCCCTTTATCACACAAGAGACAAGTTCCACTGCCGAACGGAGGAGTGCAAGCCGACAAGCCTGCATGGTCAGTCTCTACCTGCCATTGGGGTTTCTGTTCCATTTCTGGTTCACACAGATAATGTTCTTCTTTTTAGACCCTGTTATTTTATTTGTTTCCCCTTTTTTAATTTTATTTATAATTGCTGTGTCTGTAACAGAGGTTGCTTACTGGGCCTCATCTCTCACTCCACTCCCAATTTTTATTTATTGCACAAATATTTAAGGAAATATATTACTCAAATTCAATCAAATGTTTGTTCTGTTTGTTTATTTGTTTTGGTGAGGAAGATTGGCCCTAAGCTAACATCTGTCGACAATCTTCCTCTGTTTTTTTCTATTTTTTCCCCCCAAAGCTCTAGTACATAGCTGTACATCCTAGTTGCAAGTCCCTCTCGTTCTTCCATGTGGGATGCCGCCACAGCATGGCTTGACAAGCAGTGTGTAGGTCTGCGCCCAGGATCCAAACTGGCAAACCTTAGGCCGATGAAATAGAATGTGCGAACTAACCACTCAGCCACGGGGCTGGCCCCCAGTCAAGTTTTGTTTCTTCCATACTCTCTTCTAGTTTTTGCCCATGTATGTACACTTTTACAATTATTACAATTGTAATATGGTTACAATTTGGTTTTCTTTTTTTACTGGATATTTCAAATACTTTACAAAGCTTTCAAAATCATCACTCCCTATGGCTCATTCCTAAACGAGATATACCACATCAAACAAGCGAATGGTTAAACTGTTTCGAAAGGGGGAAAAAACCTACTTTCAATTAAAATTCAAGTGGGGGAAAGGGTTGTGGTTTACCACAATACTACACAAATGTGTTCAAAGTCAGCAATAAATCACCCACAACATATATTTGAAGCTTATCTTCAAGTATCTATGACTTTCTAAATATCCCACAGTCTTGCTTCAAAAAACCTTTTACCTCATTTTTAAATCTTACATCAAGCAGATAATCTCATCAATTATCTTATTATAAAAATATCTTGCAAATGTGTCACTGACATAAAGAAATCATTCCTTTTGATGTACTTGCTAATCTAACTGCCATACACAACATAGTTTACAACTTCTGTTTCGCGCAGGTAAACCACTAACACTCAGAGACACAGTGTCCTCATTCTCAATGAGACCGTTCCTAATGAGATCACGCACTTGAAGACGAAGTGCAATCTCGAGTGTGAAAGTGCTGTGAAGCCACAGGGTGTTATTTTCTGGCAGTTACCTTTTCTATTTCTCTTTGCGTAGCTCCTTCCTTCCTCAAACGCTCCTGTTCTACACACTTGCCATTGTAACTTTCCTTGGATTTCTGGAGGGCCTGAGTAATGGTCTGAATGGTTTGAACAGCTTCCAGAGTTCCCGCAACTTCTTCTTTAGTCTGTTTGGTATGAAATGATTCATCAAAATGACCAAACTGTGAAGCACTCGATATCTGATCAATCAATCCCTTAGAAAGAAAAAACTGATACCTTTTTATGAGATTTTACTTGTTCTTCTCCATATTTCTGAACTTCTTTTATTAATTCTTGTAATTTTCTAACAAGATCCAAGTGACAATTTGCTAATTTCTCTGTAGATGTTTTGAACACATCCCACACTGGTGCAAATGTCCTAAGGGAAAGAAACATGAGACTAATTTACTAAAGAAAAAAAGGTTTAAGGTTCCAAGACAGAACCAATGGAAACAATAATGTTATACTCAGCAATTTTAAGTAGGGAAAAGATTAAATTAAAATAAATCATAAATGAAATGACTGACAGAGTGACCTTGATTTTTTAATCCTTGGTTAATTATTCAAAATATTTTTGGACCTTGGGTACAGAGAAATAAGTTAACTACTTATCACGGGTCTGGCCGTGGCCCTCTCTTAATTATATCCTATTATTTTCTGAGTTGATTTGGTTATTTAGACTTGTATCACAATCCTTTCTAATCACTGTTTGTTGTTAAAAATTAACTTATCCAATTTGAGACTATTTAGTGCTCCATTTAAAATGCCTCATCAAAGACAAAAGTTCTTCTGAATTTAAATATACAGAAGTCAGGAGGCCGGCCCTGTGGCCAAGTGGTTAAGTTCGAGGGCTCCACTTCGGCGGCCCAGGGTTTTGCTGGTTTGGATCCTGAATGCAGACATGGCACCACTCATCAGGCCATGCTGAGGTGGCGTCCCACACAGCACAACCAGAAGGACCTATGACTAGAATATACAACTATGTACTGGGGGGCTTTGGGGAGAAGAAGAGGATTGGCAACAGATGTTAGCTAGAGTACCAATCTTTAAAAAAAAAATACAAAAGTCAAATTTGCACGTGATTTTTTTAAGTACCTTCACCATTAATAATTACATAAGAATCATTTTCGCGCTGTCATCTGAAACTTTCGTTCAGGCACTATAATTTTATCTATCAGTGTACTTGCACAAACACTAAGAAAGTCCCTTTCTACTACATGGTACAGGATGTATGAGATACTTTCTACCACTTTTTCTCAATATTGAGGATTTAGTATTTTCAGCAGGCTCCAGCACTTTCAAAGATTACTACACTATTCTATTTTGGATAGTCCCTAGGATGCCAACGGTTAGTTTGAACTAGTTTGGTCAGTAGAAAATGACCTAAGGATAACCTGATTTTCTGCTCTCCTAGTTACCTCCTCAGGTATTTTCAACACCACTTGTTTTGCTCTACAATAAAACTTCTACTAGAAAACAAAACAAGCAGCAGCACAACCCCTAAGACAGGAGTAAAGAATGAAGTTACTTCTCACGTGTACTCTCTGCCAGTTATTACTTTTCCTGCCCAGGAGGAAAGCCACCTGGCAACCTCTATTTTACACAATAATAAAGAAGTTGAAAGATCATTAAAACACTTGGAATAGGACTGTTCTGATTAGATCTCACCTAACACTTTAAATTTAATCAGCACTAAATCTGGTAAGTAGTTAGATGGAAATTTTCAAGATAAAAAAAGACACCTGAAAAGTATCTACTCATTACAGCAGCAAAACACATGCACATCACTTCACACAACCTGATACGTGACAGTTGACACTTCACGAGGCAGATAAGATAAGCCTCCCTTTACTTTATTGACCAAAGGATTCTTTACGTTGCAAAGGCATTCAACATAGATTTCTTAAATGTAAGTTTCCCTAAGGAACTTCAAATAGCATTCCATGTTTTTAAGGTTTGATACACAACTTTTTTTGGTCAGGTAACATGCATTAATGTATAATAAGCACTAAGAAAGAAAACTGACAAATCCAAAATATGTTTAAATGTAACTAAATACAGAAAGATAAAATTCAATTTCTTGCTAAAATATGCATCAGTAAACAAAATCATTAATATTTAAAATCTTTATGATCTTAATAGATGACCCTAACACAAAAAATAAACTATCACCTATTATTTACGAGAAACACACATTCCAAAGACAGAAATGCTGTCAGTAACTATATTCTCAGGAAAAACAGTCTCAGGAACTGAGACTCCGACTCCTCTCACCCAGGCCACAAAGCAGGGAGACTGTTCAATCCATGTTTTTTCCATCTCCCACCAAGTAACTAAGAATAGGGAAGAATTTCCTACAGTAACACCACGGCCAATTGGTTAAAGCTAGCTTCCGTTATTCCAGCTACATTCTGGCCCTTCCACCACGGTAAATAAAGAAGAAATGTTCTAGAAGATGCATGTCTACATGAAAGCTTTAGAAACAGGAGGCTGCCAGAAAAGTGAGGAGAGAGGTGGAAAAAGAAAGAGTGAAGTTGGAGCAACAGAATGGAAGGGGAAAGAAGTAGAGGACAACTGGGAGGAAAAACACAGAAATGGCTATAGACTGCCAGTCCCCACTCTCCTGTGGGTGAAAGGCGGCAGCTCCCATCCTCACCAGCCAGGGTACAGGGCTGCAGACGGTCCTCTCAGCTGCGGGGGTCAGCACTCACATCAGGGGCAGCATCGCTACCCAAGGATGAACTGAGACTCCGACTCCTCTCACCCAGGCCACAAAGCAGGGAGACTGTTCAAATTCACTCAACCACACTAGAGAACACTGATTCATAAGATACTCATTCTGAACCAGTTTTTTGGATCACAGAACTACATGTCAATCTGGTAACTGGTATAGACTCTCTTTATCAGAAATGCGAATTAATACCTACACAAAATTTTACAAGGTATTTCAGGGGATTCACAGATTCATCAGAATCCTTGATACAGAGAAATCTTTTACTAAATATCACTGTAAAAATCTTTATAAATGTTAGACATTATTTTAACATCTTAGCTAAAATATAACCTTTCCCCAAATTTTAGATAATTAAATAAAATTAAGTACTTTCTTCCAGAGTTGTTATGGTTCAAATTATACAATTATTCTTTCCAGAGCTGTTATGGCTATGAGCACATCTCATTTTAAATATATTATTAATAATTTTCATTTTTTGAAGCACATATTTCTTCAACACAAATTTTTTTTTTGTCCCAAGGCACAGGAGACCTGAGCCAACATTCACCAATCCTCCTCTTTCTGCTGAGGAAGACTGGCCCTGAGCTAACATCTGTGCCCATCTTCCTCTAGTTTATATGTGAGACGCCTGCCACAGCATGGCTTGATAAGCGGCACACAGGTCCACAGCCAGGATCTGAAGCGGTGAAGCCCAGGCCGCCGAAGCGGAGTGTGCGAACTTAACTGCTGTGCCACCAGGAGGGCCCCCAACATAAATTTTCAGGAGGAAGATTTAATGATAGTATATGAAACCATAAGAAATATTTTTAAGTGAGTTTTTAAAAATCACTCAACAGAAGTTAAATGAACTTATAGAAAACTAGAATAACATGAATAACAAGTAACATTTATAATCTCAAAATTACACCTACTGCATGACTATAGAGTTTAATCCAAAGGAAAAAGTCTCACTTGCTTTGACTGCGTGAACTGATTCAGCAAGTTCAATTATATCTTCTCTCAAGAATATATTCCTATATAGACACATTTTAAATAAGTACGTTATATATATTTATGAACTATTATATCCTCAATGGGAACCTAATATTCTCAAGAATCTGCCCAAATAAATATTAAAAAAGACTTCTTTGAAGAAATTAACTCACCCAAGTTGTGAATAATTGCTTGCAGATTTTGCTAGTTTTGTCATTGATCTGGAGTACGCCTCTTCTATTGTAGCTCTGTTAAATCAAATTTCCATATTATAATATCTCGTTTAATGACCAAACACATAGCAAAGTTATCGAAATACAAGAAAAGCTGTAGAAAACAAAAAGATACCTCAATTTATGCTAAAAATAAGCAGGTACGCAGTCACGAATTTCTGAACCGTCTTTAAACGCCCTTTGTGCACATCTACCTAAAGAACTAGTAGAGAACTAAAGCAGCTTCATCTTCAGTATGAACGGTACCTGCACAGGAAGCACAGAAGCCGGCCTCTGGATTCTGTCTCACTCTGTAAACTGATTCAGTGTGAAAGTCATCTGTATTTAAGACTTTCTTGGTGTACTTAATATAGTTTTATTATTCTTCAACATTATGATTTCATTATTATGCACATTTAATAGAATAAGAGACGATTTTTGAACAAAATTAAATATGAATTATTAGCAAGTCTGAGATCCTAAACTTCAGGGTTTATTTTGTGATTAGATCTAAAATACTAACAAATAAGTTGTTCACATTAAAAAACTGTGTTTTATATAACTACTATTTAGCATATAGAATTTTAAGCTTTAAAAAAAAATCAACTAAAGCCATTAAATATAGAATAAAAACAATTTTTCCCATAGACACATAACCTACAAATACAAAACATGAGGATGTCGAGGCCTTCTTAACGATACGAGACTTCAGTTTTACCCTACCTCTCCCATCATTCCCCTGTCCCTTCTCAATCGGTGCTCCCCTTAACAGTGGAACAGTCTCCAACCAGCACTGCCCTTCTATTTACCAGGACAAGTTCAACTAGCTTTCTGCTTTTAACGTCCAAATTCAGATCCTCACACTGTTATTGCATCAAACCATCTGTTTAATATATAACTGCCTCAAGCAAAACTATACTCAGATATCTTAATCACCTCAAACTCAGTATATCCAAACTAAGCTTATCTCCAAACCCTTCCGCAACCCCATCCCACAAAAATTAGCTCTCTAACAAAAAGGAGCAATTAACAGTAACTGCCTCTCACTGATGGCACTGTGAATTTTTATGCTCCTTTAACCTTTTCTGTATCTTTTTAACATACTATAAGGGTATTAATTTGATAATCTAAAAAAAGTTCATACAGAAAAGAAATATTAATATCTCAGTGGATAAGTTTAATAGCAAGAAAAAAGTCAGTCAGTTTCCAGTATTAGTAAATTGATACAAAAACCTCCCAATGAGGAAAACTAGGAAAATGTCAGGGCCGGGGGTAACACAAAGGCATCAGAGAACTACAGGGGCAGTTAAGAATCAGTAGGCCAAGATCTAAAAGATATCCAGAGGCGAGTCAGATACATAGGGCAGGCTGTCCCTTGCGGCATCTAGAAGAGGCAGCTGAAAGTGAGCAGCAGAGAAGAGCTTTTCACAGCCTCACAGCGGAAGGGAGACAAAACTGGAGTCTAGACCTGCCAAAAGTGGGGATATGGGCAATCCATGCCCTTTTAGTAAGGATGGAAGGAGTAAGGATGAACCATAAGTAGGGAAACCCTCGAAGGGAGTGCAAACCATATATCTTTTCAAAACCTGATATTGGATCCTGAATGGACATCTTATACACATTCATAAAACCACCAGGACATAAAGAAACAAGACAAGATGAACCAAAACCAGTGGGAACACACAAATCTTAGACTTTATGAGTTTATATATTATGATCAAGGAGATATCAGATTGAATCAACAATTTCAGTAGAGAGCTGGAAATAATTTTTAAAAAGTGGAGGAAAAGTCATAGGAAAAACTGCTGAGATTCAAAGGCAAAAGAAAATCCTAAACGCAGTCAAACCCTTCCCACCATTAGATGTTACCTCCAACAGCAGATAACTGAAGGATCTTTAAAGAATTTTTTAAAAATCTAGTAAAATGCAAAACTATAAAACCCCCAGAAGATAACATAAGAGAAAACCTAGATGACCTTGGGTATAATAATGCCTTTAAAACCCATGAAAGAAATAACTGATAAGCTGGACTTCATTAAAATTAAAAATTTCTGCTCTGTGAAAGACAATGTCAAGAGAATGAGAAGACAAGCCACAAACTGGGAGAAACCTTAATAGACACTCCACCAAAGAAGATACACAGATGGGAAGTAAGCAAATGAAAACATGCTCCACTTCTTGTGTCACCAGGGAAATGTAAATTATAACAATGAGATACCCCTACATACCTATTAGAATGGCTAGAGTCTGGAAAACTGACACCACCAAATGCTGGTGAGGATGTGGAGCAACAGGAACTCTCATTTATTGCTGGTGGGAATGAAAAATGATACAGCCACTCTGGAAGACAGCTGGCAGTTTCCTATAAAACTAAGCATACTCTTACCGTATGATCCAGCAATCGCCTTCCTCGTTATTTACCCAAAGAAGCTGAAAACTTTCCACACAAAAACCTGCACACAGATGTTTATAGCAGCTTTATTCATAACTGCCAAAACTTGGAAGCAACCAAGATGTCCTTCAGTAGGTAAATGGATAAATAAACTGTGGTACATCCAGACAATATTATCTAGCACTAAAAATAAATGAGCTATCAAGCCACGAAAAGACATGGAGGAACCTTAAATGCATTTTACTAAGTGAAAGAAGTCAATCTGAAAAGGCTATCACATACTATATAATTCCAACTATACGACATTCTGGAAAAGGCAAAACCAAGGAAGGGGGACAGGTGGATAAAGAGGCAGAGGACAGAGGATTCTTAGGGCAGTGAAAATACTCAATGTGATATTATGATGAACATACGTCATTATACGTTTGTCCAACCCAAAGAACATACAACACCAAGAGTGAACCCCAAGGTAAATTATGGACTTTGGGTGATTATGATGTGTCAACGTAGGTTCATCTTTGATAAAAAAAAAAATGTACCATTCTGGTGAGTGATATTGACAATGGGGGAGGCTATGCATGTGTGGGAGCAGGGAGCATATGGGAAATCTCTGTACCTTCCTCTCAATTTCACTGTAAACCTAAAACTGCTCTAAAAGAACAGTCTTTAAAAAAAATTTACCAACTAGAATTCCACACCCAGCAAAAGTATAACTGACAGTGAACGTCCAACGGAATAATGGATCTAGGTGACGATCATCAGGTGCTGCCAGCACGGCACAACAGACACAATCAGACAGTACGTGCCTCCGAGGGAAGTGTACGCCACCTATGAAGTATTCTCGTCAAAACACTGAACTAAATGTGATCAAGCTACTAGCTGTGAATGTCCATTTACAGGAAATACGAGGGTAAAGGAAAACGTTAAATAAAACTATGGCTGTGCAATTAGCATATTCCAGGATGTGGGACCCTCTACAGAACAAACAATCTGGTTTCTTTAACAAAAACAAAAGGAGAGGGTAGGGAGATCCACAGATTAAGAGACTCAAAAATCATATCAACCAAACATAATGTATAATCTTGCTGGGATCCTAATGAGAGGAAATCAACTGTGTGTGTGCATGGGTTAATGCGACAACCAAGGAAAACTGAGCACTGACTGGATATTTGGTAATATCAAGGAATTAATACTCTATTTTTAGATTAGATAACATACTGTGGTTATGTTTTTTAAAAGCCCTTATCTTCTACAGATACATCTGAAAGGCCAACAGATGAAACAATGTCTCTGAAGCTGAGATACGCTTCATAACAATTCAGTAGTAGTGGTACAGAATAGACAGAAGACGACGAGCCACGATTTGGAAACTGCTGAAGCTCAGTGATTGCAACATGTAAGTTCTTTATATTAAGCTCATAACTTCTGTATAACTTTTATATATGTTTAAATGGTCCATAATAAAAAGTTTTTAAAATAAAAATAAATTAAAAATGTGATCAGACTAACAAAATTGAGAATTTATCACCAGCAAATCCACATCGAAAGAAATATTAAAAAGATGTTCTTAAAACAGAAGAAAAATGGGGCTGGCCCCGTGGCCGAGTGGTTAAGCTCGCACACTCCGCTGCAGGCGGCCCAGTGTTTCGTTGGTTCGAATCCTGGGCGCGGACATGGCACTGCTCATCAAACGACACTGAGGCAGCGTCCCACACGCCACAACTAGGACCCACAACGAAGAACACACAACTATGTACTGGGGGGCTTTGGGGAGAAAAAGGAAAAATAAAATCTTTAAAAAAAAAAAACACAGAAGGAAAATGATCCAGGGCAGAATATCAGAAAAAAAGTATATAAATTTAATAAATCTAAATAATGACTACACAAAAATACCAAGAATATACAAGAATAAAATACATAACAACCTGACATGAACAAATGAGCTGCATTAGACATTAGAAAACATTTTTTTAATTATTATTAATTTTGTTAGATGAACAACAGTATTCTTCTTCTTCATGTCCTTAGCTGTTAGAGATACATACATACATACATAAGTATCTATGGACTTAGTACTTTGATGCCAGGCCACTGCTTTAAACAAGACTGGCAAAATATTAAAAACTGTTGACACTTTATTATAGTTCACTACTTGGTGGTTTATAATATTTTCCTTATTGGGGCTGGCCCCATGGCCGAGCGGTTAAGTTAGTGCTCCACTGCAGGTGGCCCAGTGTTTCGTTGGTTCGAATCCTGGGCGCGGACACGGCACTGCTCATCAAACCACGCTGAGGCAGCGTCCCACATGCCACAACTAGAAGGACCCACAACAAAGAATATACAACTATGCACCAGGGGGCTTTGGGGAGAAAAAGGAAAAAATAAAATCTTGAATATTTTCCTTATTTTTTTGACTAAGTTTGAAATTTTCCATAATAAAAAGTTAAAGAGAGGCGGCTGACCCAGTGGTGTGGTGGTTAAGTTTGTGCACTCTGCTTCAGCAGCCTGGGGGTCACGAGTTCAGATCCCAGGCATGGAGCTAGCACACTGCTCATCAGCCATGCTATGGCAGCATCCCACATATAAAACGGAGGAAGACTGGCACAGATGTTAGCTTAGGGACAATATTCCTCAAGCAAAAAAAAGAGGAAGATTGGCGACACATGTTACCTCAGGGCCTACCTTCCTCACACATAGACACAAAAAGTTAAAGAAATACACAACAAAAATAGCACATAAGTGTATATTTCCATAATGAAAAGGTTTTTAAAAACGGAAAACTTTTAATTTCCATAGTAATAAGTTAAACACACACACAAATGGCATATAAGGCATATAACTCAGGAAGAAGGTGAAAGTACCAATTATTATTAGAAGTTAAGAGGTCAAGGAAGCATGTTATAATCTCCAGGATAACCACTAAAAGAATAGTAAAGGAGATTATTACTTCCAACGTAATAAAAGAAAATGGATTAAAAAAAAGAAAAAAGCCAAAAGGCAAGAAAGAGGAAGAAAAAAATATAAACAATTACAAAAATAGTAAAGGGGTTGGCAAACTATAGCATCATTAACAAATTTTGCCTGTTGCTTGTTTTTGTAAATAAAATCTTATTAGAACACAGCCAGGCCCATTTACTTACGTGTTGGTCATGGCTACTTTTGTGCTAAAACAGCAGAGATGAACAGCTGCAACACCGATCAGATGGCACACAAAGCCTAAAATACTTACTTTCTAGACTTTCAAAGAAAAAGTTTGACAACCTCTGAGACAACAGATTTGAACCCAAATATATCTTCAATTACACTGAATGCAATGGACTAAATGCTTCAATTAAAAGACAAAGACTGTCTAAATGGCCTTAAAAATATAAGAAAGAAGCAAATCTAAACCACAAGGACACACCAAAAAAGAAAAAATACATAGACCATGCAAACACTAACCAAAAGCAAACTGACGACACTACAGTAACAACAAGGTAGACTGCAAGGCAAAACACTGCTGGAGACATCAACGGACACTTCATAACGAGAAAGAGCTCAACTCACCCGAAGACGCAACAGTCCTAAATCTGTGTCCACCTACTAACATGGCCTCAAATGTATAAAGCAAAAACTGACATAACTACACAGATAAATAGACAAAAATCAACTCACATTGAGAGATTTTCAATACATCTCTCTCAGGAACTGATAAAAAGAGCAAGATAAAAAAAAAAAAACAGTGAGGATATATTAGAGTTGAACAACAGAATTCACAAACTTAACCATGACCGATACATGTAGAACAGTATATCCAACAAATGCAAAATACAGTCTTTTTAGGCACATGCAGATATTTACCAAAATTGACTCTATCCTGGTCCATAAACCAAGCGTCAACAAATTTCAAAACACTGAAATCATACAAAGTCTGTTCTCTAACCACAATGCAATTAAGCTTGAAATCAATAGCAAAAATATACCTTAAAAATCAACGTGTATTTGGAAATTAACAAATACACTTCTAAATAACCCAGGGAGGCAAGGAAGAAAGCACAATAAAACTTAAAATATATTTAAAGTAAATCTAATGAAAATTCCATTTCTCAAAATTAGTGAGGTGCAACAAAAGCAACACGTGAGAGAAATTTACAGACGAATATATCAGAAAAGAAAAAAAGCTGAAAGTCACTAGGTTAAGCATCCGTCTCAAAAAGTTAGAAAAAGAACAGCAAAGTGAACACAAAGACAAAGGAAATAAGGATCAGAAGTTAGCAAAATAGAAAATAAATATACAAAAAGAGAGGATCAACAAAGCTAACAGTTAGTTCTCTGCAAAAACTATTAAAACCAACAAACGCCAAATAAGACTGAGCATGAAAAAAAGAGAGAAGGCACAAATAACCAATGTCAGATGAAAAGTGGGACATGAGTACAGATCCTGCAGATATTAAATAAGTTCAGAAAAGGATATTAAGAATAATTTTGCCAATAAACTTGAAAATTTAGATAAAATGGAAAAATTCCTTAAAAATATAACAAACTCACAGAAGAAATGAAATATATGAATAGTCTTCTAACTATTAAAGAAATTAAATATGTAATTTAAAACCTTCCTACACAGATAATTCTAAGCCCAGATGGCTTTACCAGGAAATTCTATGAAACACATAAGGAAGAAACTATCCACAAATTTTTCCAGAAAATACAAAAATAGAGTGTACTCCTCAACTAATTTTACGAGGCCAACAAACCTTGATCCCAAAACCTAATAAGGACATTTATAGAAAGGAAAATTTCAGACCAATCTCACTCACAAATATAGATGCAAAAAACCCTAAGTAAAACAGCAGCAAACTCATCCACCAATATATAAAAAGGACAATACATCTCCACAGAGTTGAGTTTATACCAGGAATAGGAAGTTAGTCTAACATTCAAAATCCACTGTAATTCAGAATAAGAGGAGGGGAAAAAAAAGGAAAGAAAACCATATCTCAAGAGATGCAGAAAAAGTATTCGACCAAATTCAACATCTGTTCATGACTGAAAAGAAAGTAGCAAATAAAAGGGAA
This sequence comes from Equus quagga, assembly GCF_021613505.1. Lineage (NCBI taxonomy): Eukaryota > Metazoa > Chordata > Mammalia > Perissodactyla > Equidae > Equus > Equus quagga. The sequence continues at coordinate 133,007,781 of NC_060273.1, forward strand.
TTTTCATAATCTGATAAATAATAGGAAAAAACCCTAGAATAAATATATCACATGTAAGAATGAAACGTGGAACTGGGAACAAGACAAGGATGCCTACCATCACCATTTCTACTCAGCATTACACTGGGGGTATTAGCCAGTACAATACATCGAGAAAAAGAAATAAAAGGTATAAAGATTGGAAAGGGAGAGATAAAACTGTCATTTACAGAAGATTATTATACACAGAGAAAACCCAAAAGAATCTACAGATAAATTATCAGAATAAGCAAGAATTGCCAGGTTTCTGAACACAAAGCCAACATATAAAAATCAAGCGCATTTCTATAAATTTGCAACACATAACAGACAAAGGGACTTTACCCAGAATACACAAAGAATTCCTTCTATTGTTTTTAAAAGGGGAGGAGGTCAGAAAAAATAGATAAAAGATTAAGATGCAAATGACCGATAAACATATGAAAGGATGCTCAACCTCATTAATCATCAGGGAAATGCAAATTAAAGTCACAATGTACTACTATCAGAATGGCTCAAATTAAAAGCCTGACAACACCAAGTGTTGATAAGGACGTGGAGCAACTGGAGCTCTCAATCAAGGCTGCTGGTGGTGTATATTGGTGCAACCACCTTGGAAAATTCTTTGGCATTGCCCACTAGAGTTGAACATACACATACTCTATGACCTGGCAATTCTACTCCAGGGTATACACCTTACATAAACATGTATAGATGTGTATCAAGACACATGTGCAAGAATATTCAAAGTAATATTATCTGTAACAGTAAAAAACTGGAAACAATCCAAATGTCCATCAACAGCAGTAGACAAATACATGTTGCTATATTTATACAATTTAATATTAGTGTCGTAAATGAACTATCCTAAACTCAATACAAATGAATCTCTCAAACAGTGCTGAGTAAAGGGAGTCAGACAAAAGAATACCTACTATATGATTAAACTGATATACTCAATACAAAGTTCAAAAAATAGGGATAACTTCCTTTGACAGATGATGGACAAACTGTGATATAGCCATAAATAGAATGCTACTCGACAGTAAAAAGGAATGAATTGTTGATACATGAGACAACATGGATCAATCTCAAAATAATTATAATGAGTGAAAGCACCTGACAACAGAGTACATCCTGTATGATTCCACTTATATAAAATTCTACAAAATGCAAACTAACAAGAGTCAGAAGCACATGAGTGGTTGCTTAGGGATGGGGGCACAGAGGAGGACCAGGAGGGAGAAATTACCAAGGGGATGATGAACATGTTCACTATCGTGATTGTGGTCATGGTTTCCTGAGTGCATGCATACGTCAAGATGTACCAAATTGTACACTTTAAGTATGTGCAGTATACTCTATGTATTATACCTCAATAAGGCTGTTGGAAGGGAGGGAGGAGGGAGGAGGGGAGTAGAGAAGTGAGGAGCAGGGGAGGAGAGAAAGAAAGTCTGAATGACTGAATTAGGAAGTTGTTTAACCTTTCTGGGCCCCAATTTTCTCATCTATAACCTGGGACTTAAGAGTTTTGAGAGTTAAATGAGATAATGTATGCAAAGTCCTTAGTGCACAGTATATGCTTATGTGTCTATCTTTTCTTCTTTCTTTCTCATTCATTCCTTCAAGAAATATGAGTATCGGGGCTGGCCCCATGGCCAAGTGGTTAAGTTCACGCTCTCTGCTGCAGCGGCCCAGGATTTCACTGGTTCGGATCCTGGGCGCGGACATGGCACTGCTCGTCAGATCACGTTGAGGCGGCATCCCATGCCCCAACTAGAAGGACCTGAAACTAAGATATACAACTATGTACCAGGGGGGATTTGGGGAGATAAAGCATAAAAAAAAAAAAACAGAAATATGAGTATCTAATTGTGCTAGGCTCTGTGCTAGGCACTAGGATACAAGAAAATACTGTATACTGTTCCCCTTATAGGGGAACATAGAAACAGAAACAAGAATGAATAATTACAAAATGTTATAAATACAACAAAGAGATGCATGATGTTGAGAGAGATTCTAATAGGTGTTTCTGACGTAGTCAGAGATTAGGAAATGCATCCCTGGAGAAGAGACCACGTTGCTGACCTCTAAAGGATAAGCAGCCTTATCTAGGAGAAGACAGGAGTAAGTACGGAACAAGCCTGGACTGGAAGAAGCCTGTCAAAAAAAATGGCCAACATCTCCAGAGAGGAAAGAATAAGGAGGAGTCCGGTGTGAGCTAAAGTTTGAAAGGTGGTGTGGGGCCAGACCACGCAGACCAATCTTAAGGGCAACAGGAAGGCTTTTGAAATGGCTTAAACAGAGGAGGTAACGAACTGATCTGTAAGCTGCAGGGGAACAAGAATGAATGTAGACAGACCAATTAGGAGCTTTTGCTGTAGTTCAGGCAAACAACAGCTCAGATCAGGGTAGTGAAGTTAGAGATTCATTCTATCAAACAATCTGTACTGAGGGCCTACTAAGGGCCAAGCACCATCTCAAGCGCAGGCGAAAGACCAATAAGCAAAAACCAAAAAATCCCTGCCCTGTGGGGTTTCTGTTCTGGTGCAGCAAGACAGAGAGACAAGTAAACAGGTCAACTATCACTCGAATAAATAAGTCAACTATCACTCCTATCAGACAGCTGTAAGCGCTACGAAGGAAAATAAAGTGGGGAGGGGAGGAGAAGGCAGGTGGTCTCACTGCCCACACGGCCACCAGGGGCTCAGACTCCGCGCAAAGAAGGGAGACCCAGGAGTCCTGACCTTCTTCTGGGGACTGACCTAAACAGGCTAACAAGCATAATGACAGCTGCCCTGATGGCCTCAGGTAGACAGTGACAGCAGTGACGTAAGCACTAGGGGAGAAGGAAGGCAAGGGGACACGCCAGGAGATGCAGAGTTCTGGGGTCTCTCCTTTCCTCCTGCCAGTGACGATGCAGAAGCCAGTGAGGGACAGCCTTCTCTGCAGCAGTGGCGCTTCTGGATCCCTCTTAACTCCGTTAGAGAGGTGACAGCCGGGACAGGATGGGTCTTACAGGAAACCGCTTGTTCCCCACTTCCTAGCAGCCTGTAACTCCATGAAGGCAAGAGCTTTATCTTTATCACCATATTCCCAGAATCCAGACAAGTACCTGGCGCATAGCAGATACAGGATACAGAATATAGAAAGAATAAATGAACAGAATATTCTACCCTAAAAGGAGAGCATCCCTATATTGTCAAGGTTAAGATTTTAAATGTGGTCATACAAAAATTACCAAGTGGGGGTTACCACAAAACAGCTTTAATCAAATCAAACTGCACTGATTTTTAATAGTTTTTCAATTGACTATTATATTCTAAGAGTCTTAAAAACCATCACATTTTATAAATTTGCAGAATTTAAAAATACATATTTAGGACTTTTTAAAAATAAAAGTTATAATAATATATTACTAAACTCCAAGTTCAGAAAACTTAGTCTTTCCAAATTATTTTACTGTGTTTACTTAATGACATGTTTAAAGACATGGTAATATTTTATCCTACAAAATTAGTCAACTTTTCTATTCTATCACCTTGCTAGTACATCCAATGAAAAATACGTAGATAATATTTTGAAGTAGTGATTTGCAAACCAGGAGTTCAACACCACCACCTGGAGCCACTATTTAGCCCTCAGTGTGCAGATGACAGATAACCACTACTTTATAGTATACTTTTTTTTTTTTGGTGAGGAAGATTCACTCTGAGCTAACATCTATTGCCAATCTTCCTCTTTTTTTTTTTCTCACTTGAGGAAGATTAGCCCTGAGCTAATATCTGTGCCAATCTTCCTCTATTTCGTATGTGGGATGCCACCACAGCACGGCTGACAAGTGATGTAGGTCCATACCCGGGATCCCAACCCACGAACCCAGGCCACTAAAGCAGAGTGCACCAGACTTAACCACTACACCACAGGGCCAGCCCCTCTAGTATACTTTCAAAAAGTATACTTGACTACTTCAATCCAAATCCAACTAATAAACAATCATTTTATTGTTAAATCAATTTATAAAAAAAGAAAACACATACCTTTCTCTTACAAAATCTGCCAGTTCTTTTGTTGATATCTGTCCATGTTTCATATTATGGTAAAGGACATCAAAGCCACTATTTTTTTCCCCCTAAAATTTAAAAATATTTTTAGTTTAACAAAAAAAAGATCAAAATGACTTAAGAATAACCATTGTTGCTCACTGTATGCCTTTGAACTGTATCAAAGGAATACTATAAGCTTTGACAAAGTTTACAATTCATTATATATACGTATACACAAATTCACACACACATGTACACACACTGTAATCACTCATAAGGGTACATTAATGAAATTCACAAATTCACACACACATGTACACACACTGTATCAC
>NC_060273.1:133012186-133025300 GCF_021613505.1 Equus quagga
AAGGGTACACTAATGAAATTCACAAATTCACACACACATGTACACACTGTAATCACTCATAAGGGTACATTAATGAAATTCACAAATTCACACACACGTGTACACACACTGTAATCACTCATAAGGGTACACTAATGAAATTCACAAATTCACATACACATGTACACACACTGTAATCACTCATAAGGGTACATTAATGAAATCAAGTCTGAAATTTTAAGGAATAATATACAGCCTAATTTGAAAAGATAAACATGGGCCTGTTAAGCACATCACCAAATCCCACCTCAATTCCTCTAAGAGGCAGTGAGGGAGCCTGATCACTGAGCTCCAAGTCCGTGCTGTAAAATAACTCAATCTTGATTTCTGAGTCAGGACAGCATGTTACTAATTACATAAGCATTGAATACCACAAAATACTTTATGATCACTAACATAAGTCTTTCAGTAAACTTGAACCAATTGAGGAGAGAGAAAGGAGATAAAATCTTAACAGAGAAGCAGTACAGTCTATTGACTAGCCCTTAACTGATGGGAAAGAACAGAACCAGACCCCTACCCAATCCTAGAAAACCTTTCCTGCCGTCTAACCCAAGAAATGCTAAATGAGCAAGTCAGAGCAAAGAAACATTAAAAGTATCAATTTCACAGGTGAAGTAAGACTCTTAACAAACTAAGCTAACAACTCTCTTCAAAGTTAGCAGTTTTTCTCAGTGATCATAAAATAATGAAGAACTGAATATATCTGTTGGAAATAGAAAGCAATACCGTAAGCAAGAGTTATGTAATCTGAAACCTTATTTTTCCACAGTTCACCAAAAACAGGAAACATATCATAGGAACTTCCAGTTATATTGAAGTGATCCCTAATAAAACTCATCAGCAAACAGAGCAAGTACCTAATTAGTCTGCCATACATACAATTAAATTAAAATGTCTTATTTGTAATGAGATAATATAAACAATATCCTTAGTATTTTGAACATCCATTTTCACTTATCAAGAAGAATATAACATAAAATCATAGTCTCTTATGAATTCAAACATTTCCATTTGGCCTCTACAATTTTTCACTTTTAAGATAAAGAAAAAATTTATTATCTAACTTTCATTTGTTACTTTCCATGAGTTTTTCACCCAAATTTATTCCAGCCAACATAAGAATATTGTCTGAGGTAACCGTTATCACTAGTCTACAGCAAGCAAGAGTAACATCATCATGCATATCAGTAAACAAAGCCCTGAAGGGCCAGAACCCTCGGAGAGATCCATTCCATCTGAATATAAGAGAGAAACCACACGATTAGACTGTCCACCCACTCCCACTACAGACAGGAACCTCGAACAAGCGAACTGAAACAAAACCAAACCTGAAACGTCAAACCATAAAACCCAAAGCCCAAAGCCCTCACGCCCCACAGCTCTCACCTGACACCTACTAGTTCTCACCTGCACACAATTCTCACAGCTCAGGCTACCTGGGTTCCCAACGTGCATCTGCATATTTAAAGGACAAATCAGATGAGTGGGCAGTAAAGGGCCAAACAGGCAGGCAGACTCACAGAAGAAATAGTATTTATCAAGCTTACAAGGGGAAGAACAAAAACCTGTCTTTTTTTAAAAGGAGCTAGACCTTTTTAAAAGGAGACTAGAACTTGGAGACCATATAGTGACTGCGGCAACAAGGTCCTGAGCACTTTGTTTCACTGTTATAGCACTGTAAACATTAAGCAATCAAGAAAAGGTTAAATTACATCTAGAAGTCTGGGTTCTTATTAAGAAGTCCTTGAAGGACTTATTTGGGAAACTCAGATATCCAAACAGCATATTACTTAAAACTCCCAATGGAGGGAATGAGGTTTCTTTGTTTACTATACAACATAGTGACAGTAACATAATATACGTTCGGAAACAGTACTGGCTACTCCATCCCTCAGGTCTTCACTTGGAAGAACAAGGAAAGCCCGTCCTATTTAAGGATGTGATGCAGAAGAAGCCTGCCTCAAACGACACTAATGACTTAACAAAACACTGCACGATTACAAATCCATTTGTCATTTCATCCTATTCTAGGGATTCATTTACTTACTGAGGTCAAAAAATATAAGTCTGACTGTAGGCACCATATTCTTTAACAATTTGCAAACCTATAACACAAATCTTTATTGATCGTGAACTTTGACACAAACCAAGCAGATCATTTAGCACTTCAAATGACTCCTCACTCTACACACATATCCACATACACATATACCATTTTTTTAAAAAGACTTGAAAGTCAAGATGTCTAAAAAAGAACCCAGGTTTTACTGTCATCTTGTCAAAAACTTACTATATAGCCTTGATAAGAGCTGGCAGGGTATTCAAAACACACACATTTCGTGCATACGGAAAAAATACAGTAGGAGACGGAGCATGGAGCTCAGGTCTAGACTCGTTCGGCTCCAGCGTCTTCACCTGCACCGAACACTGAACATTCTGGGGAAATGGGGAGACCACTCTTGAAACTGGCTATCATAACTCATTAAAATTCCGCCAGCACTGAGATTACCCAGGACTTCTTTTTTACTAAAAGTACTCCATGCAGGTTCTATAACTTTTATAGTAGTCACCAACATTTTCAGTAAACACTTCTAACTCAAAGAAAGGTAAAATAACAAGAAATACCTCTGAATCATATATTCATTTTATCACCCTAAACCTTGAAGTGGATATGTTCCTGTTATTTTTCAACCCCCTCCCCAAATTTTTTATTTTCAACCAAAAAAAATTCTTTTCTTAACATATTCTGGTATCTCAAGCATGCAGAACTTGCTCTTCCTTGGCTAGCTAAAAATGCATGCATGAACATACAAGTAACTTGACAAAAAGACCTTTATTAGCAAACAGAATTACAACTGAAGATGTCTTCCGGTCTTCAATATTTTACTAAAACTGTAAATGTTCATGCCCTTTGATCCAGCAATTCTACTTTTAGAAATCTGTACCACAAAACACACACAGAGAGAATTCACTGTAGTACTGTTGATAATAGTGAAAAACCACAATCAACTCAAAAACATCCATTAACATTACTGGTTAAGTAAATGACAGTATATCCTACAACGAAATACATTGTTTTTTAAAAGACTGCAGTAAAAAAAAAAAATGCAGATTTTTGAGTACTAATTTAAAAAATCTGCCCAAATATACTATCAGTGGAAAAAAGCAAGATGCAATTATTCATAATAGCCAAAAATAACCTAATGTTGGGGACAACCTAAATGTCCACCAACTGGCGAATGGACAGACAAAATGAGGTCTATCCACAAAATGGCATAATTCAGCAATAAAAAGGAACACCAACACTGACACATGCTATTTCGGGATGAACCTCACAAACGTTTTGCTAAGTGAAGGAAGCCAGACACAACAAGCCTCACAGTGCATGATTCCATTTACACACAATGTCCAAAATATGCAAAGCCGTAGAGAAAGACAGTGGCTTAGCGGCTACCTGGAGCTGAGGATGGAACAGAGCGCTGTCAGCGAACATGAGGGATCTAATTACAGGAGAGCAAAAATGTTCTAAAACTCATTTATGATAATGGTTGCACCACTCAGTAAAGTTAATTAAAAAATCAATAAATTGTACACTTAAAATGGGCAGATTTTATGATATATAAAATACATTTCTATAAGGTTTTTTTTTTTTTAAAAAAAAGCAAGGTGCAAAACAGTATACATAGTAAGATTTCATTTTCACTAAAAAAAAGGTTGCCTACTTATCCAAAAGGAATCTGAAGGCATATACAGCAAACTGTTCACAGCAAATTATCTAGGGAAGTGCAATAATGAGCATAGAGTAACTTTCTAATAAAAAAATTAATAATAAGTCAAGTTTTTAATACAGAAGTAATAGAGCTAAAAGCTATCATAACAAGCAGTTTTAAAATGCAATTTTCTCTCAAGTATACTACAACTTCTTATAAAAATTCTGATTATCAATGGTTAGGTTTTTTTTCCTTCTGCTCTAATTTTTAGACTATTCCTTTTTTACAAAAATTTTATTGAGATACAATTCACACACCACACAGTTTGCTCATTTAAAGTGTACAATGCAATAATTTTTAAGACATTTACAAAGTAGTACAACCATCAAAACAATCAATTTTAGAACACTATTGTTGCTCTAAAAAAAGAAACCCATACCCAAATAGCTAGATTTTTTAAAAGAAGGTATTTACTCATCTGTGACAAGCTTATTTCCAGCTAATTTATTCATTAGCTTAATTAACACTTAAGAGTTAAGTAAAGACAAAGAAATCTGTACACAAGTGTTCATAGTAGCATTATTCAAAATAGCCAAAAGGTGGAAACAACCAAATGTCAATCAACTAACAAACTGATAAACAAAATGTGATATAGTCATCTACTGGAATATCATTCCACCACAAAAGGAATGAAGCAGTGACACAGGCTACAACATGCATGAACTTTGAAAACATCGAGCTAAGAGAAAGAAGCCAGTCACAAAAGACCACTTACCATATGACGCCATTCATATTAAAGTCCAGAACACACATAAAGTAGATTAGTGGGCTGCTTGGGGGAGTGAGGAGGTGAGGAAGGTGAAAAAAGGCATGGGGTTTCTTTTGGAAGTGATGAAAATGTTATAAAATTGACTGTGATGATGGTTGCACACATCTGTGAAGATTACCAAAAACCACTGAACTGTACACTTTACATGAGTGAATTGTATGGTATGTAAAATACATCTCAATAAAGTAAAAAAAAAGTTAACTAAATAATATTTTTATCCTTTTTAATCAATAAATTCTTACAGAGAAATTTTCATTATTAACTGACAAAAACAGCTATTTAACACCATTACTGGTCCAAGAAGGACAACTACAATGGAGGTGTGCACTAAGATGGATCTTTCTCTGATTTCAATGCACTTTACAGAGAGGTAGCACTGTCACAGAACATCCACTGACTGTGACCTGGGGAAAATAAAATCACGTTATAATCCAATATAAACAAGTATTAAGAATCTTTGTAATAATTCCTAATATGAAGTAGCAAAAAAGAAGTTTTATCATCCTTGGAAGATCATACAGGTCCTCTAAGAGAACACAAACTTCCTGGCTCCTCTTAGGACTTGACTTTAAGAGGACTCAGGTTAACAGTTTGATGTGTCTTACTTAGTCCAGATTCCTTTTCCCATACATATAGCAGCATGTTGCCTTTTAATATGAAAATGAGATCATACTATGCACATTGTTTCGTACCTAAATTATCAATTAAACTGAAATTTGGCTGAAAAGATAATTAAGTTATAAGTAAGGTCAGCAAGTCACTGAAAATGTTCAGATTTTCTCCTGAGCTAATGTAGAGTCTCCAAGAGAGACAGCCTTGAAATTTCAAATTGAAAAGTTTGGGGGGGGCTGGCCCTGTGGCGTAGTGGTCAAGTTCAGTGCACTCTGCTTCAGCAGCCTAGGTTCATATATTCAGACCCCAGTTGCAGACGTACCACTCATCAGCCATGCTGTGGCAGCAACCCACATATATAATGGAGGACGACTGGCACTGATGTTAGCTCAGGGAAAATCTTCCTCAAGCAAAAAGAGAGGAAGATTGGCAACAGATCTTAGCTCAGGGCAAATCTTTCTCAGAAAAGTTAAAAAAAGAAAGGTTAAATAAGTCATCACACCTATTTTGCAAACCCAAAGGCAACTTTTTCTGGTTGATTTTATAACATAACTTTATACTTAAAAAAATTTTTTAATAGATATAAAATACAATCTAACATATTTCCACTTGAAGAAAAAAAGTGTATGTCTCTATTAACAATGCACTGAAATTCCTATTTTAACGAAAATGGAACTGTTAACATACCTGGGTTTTTAACAGCCACAAAAAGTAATGATGGAAAAGTACAAAGCTATAAACCCCAGAGATTTTAGTTAATGGTTTGAAACTTCTCCTTCAAAGAACCTTTGAAAGGCAACAGTAAATTAAACACTAAAAATTAAAACCCTGGATATTCTGCACTTTCGATGAGTCCAAGAGTTGGAAAATAGGCAGAATATAGAGTGTATATTGGATAATCACACTATGAATTAAAAAGTTGATTTTACCTGGTACCCTTTTTAATTTTTAAAAAAACTTGGAGGGGGAAGAGAAGGGTCAGGAGGTGCAGCCGCATGAACAGCAGAAACATGTCTAATCTTCTCAACTCCAGACCACCTCAAGAATAAACCCCTCAGCACCACCACTCCCACCTCCCACACCGGCCCTTAACTCTCTGTCTTACTGACACTCAGATCACCTCAGACGAGTCACTGCAAAACACAACACTGACCTGTGTTTGATAAGAGTCTCACCCTATCCTGCCTTCTCTGAAAAACACAGCTTAAAACATTTCACTAATTCTGAAGACATCTTTTTTCTTTGAAGAATGGCCCCTCTGGTAGAGAACATTCTAGACACTTTTGATGGCAATTCAACAAATACGCACTCACAGCCCTCCACTGCCATTCTGGCCTTGAAAACCGCTAGAAAGAACAGGATGAAATAAATGCAAGCCGTTTTTCTACAAGTAAACAGGACATTCGACCACAAGTGACAATCTCTTCCAGTCAGTGTTCTACTCACACACTGAAATTTCCACACAGGATCACTAAAACTGTTCTGCAGCGCTATTGACCGGCAAGATATCGCCAAGGCAGAAAACGGTGATTAAGGACGCAGAATGAGCAGTGCTCAACAGTCAGAACTACCTGGCGCAGGTACAAAAGTCGCTCAAACACACCTGTTGGTGGAGTGAAGGAAATAAATCTAATCACATTAAAAAATCTCTCTCACCTCTCAGACGCTCCTCCCCCTTAAACGACAACTTTCATCTTTTCAGTTGTGATTCACCTCTTTCACTTAGCTAAGTCCCTAAAGCCATCTAAATAGGTATTACATGGAGTCAACAAAAACAGCAGACACAAACACTTGTAAGATCATTTTTTCTTATCTTTCAAATTTTCTGTAATATTCTATAAGTGAATGCAATTTGCATTACTTTCAAAACAAAAAAAAATTCCAGCTTTCTCAAAAACTCTTCAATCTATGCTTGCAAAAACAGAGAAGGCTACCTTCTTAAACTGGCATCTTGTTCACATTAATATGTAAATATCCAGTCCTCATAATTCATAAATGGAAAAAGCAAAACAAAAATTGGAAGTAACCTAAATGTCCAAGCGGGGAGTGGTCAAAAATATTACGGCCCATCCATTCCATGGAAACCTACAGAGTCACGGAAAATATTTTCAAAGAATACTTAATAGTATGAGAAAAATGCTTGCTAGTAATATCATCTGAAAATAACAAGACACAAAACAATATAGTAGAACCACTTTGAATTTTGTGTTTCTAAAGAAAATGTTAGAGGACAGAGGAAATGGCTTTAGATAGTTTTTATTTTTTCTGCATTCTTCTGTGTTTCCCCTATCACATAATAATGCTTATAATTAAAAAGGAAAACCATCTTCACTGGCTGTTGTTAGAATCAACTACAAACTAACACTGCTTAGTTTTAAGGCCCCAGCAGCACCAACTTACTTTACTTATAGCGCACCTTCCTCTCTTCCCTGAAGTCAAGGACATGGGCTTGTCATCTCTCCCATAACTGACTCCTGCAGTTCCATCAAGGAGCATGTGCCCAATGGAACTGACGGAACTGCGTGCCTCAACTTCATCACAGTTCACTAGTCACTTCTTGATGTGATCCTCTCTGACTCCAGTCGTTCCAGCAACATTCTCTAGCATCTTTACCAATAGAAATAATTACAGGTCTCAGCTGCTGCTGTGCTGTTTTGTTTCTCCCCACATCTGACCAACTTATTATCTCTGTGGACCAGATTGCACCTAAAATTCTTCGAACTCTAATATTCTTTAATTTTTCCACACTAAGTAAATTTAAAGCCAAGCCCTCATTCCCTTTCCTTTATAAGTCTCCAAAGCACCATATTTGTATATAGATTTATTAGGGTGCTTCTGTTAACTGTTCTAGAATTATGAAATCAGACAGGATAATCTCAGGAGATACGCCATGACTCAAAAAACTACTTCCAAAGGCTTATGCTAACCAAATGTGCAGGATGACACAAGCACACCTGTTCTCCCATGCTTTTGCCGAAATAACTGAAGTCGTTCTGAAAGGATTAGACCATTGAGATTTAGGGTCTAGGGCCAGAAAAGAACCCAGACAGCAAATTTTTATCCTTTTCATGTCAATGCTCTAAAATCCTTCCCCTGAATTGAACTTATGCAGACTAAATCAGTGTCAATTTCTCATTTTCAAATTTCACCTACCATTAAGGCAAAAATACAAAACAATCCACCCCTCCAAAAATCAAAGGGCCTCGCTATAAAATTTAGTGCCATCGAAAATACTCTAGTTTTATAATACCTACCTGTCAAGTCTACTTGAACTACAGATAAATCTGTAGTTTGCATTTTCACAGCTTGCTGCAGTTGAATACAATGCGGTCGTGCAATCCGGGCGTGGCTAACTGGCTAACAGTTCTACATTTTAACTTACTGTATGTTATCTGCTTGTATATACATAGATTATCTCTGGAAAGTTACATAACTAATTGGTAACAGGGATTGCCTTTGGGGAGATCTTGGCTGGAGAGAGGGAGGGAGATTTTCTACTGTATTCTCTTTTGTACCTTTTGAATAATGAACTATGTAAATTTTGCAAAATATACATACATACATGTTTTTTAAATCCAAAGGGATCATACTTTAAGCAGGTACCCCAAACTACAATATTTGGAAATTGCAAGTAATAAAGAGAAAGTTTATATTCTAGGTTTATATGGTCACCTCAACTAGTTTTCTAAAGCTACATATTTTTTAATTTTCCTATGGATAAATAACCCCAAAGAATATGGGGGGGGGCATGGTTGTTAGTCTCTCATCTGTGATACCAAATTTAGATTAATCAAGCAAAAATATAATGTTTTGCATTCCAAAGTCCTATTAATAACAATTCCAAGGGCCAGGCTGGTGACGCAGCAGTTAAATGCGCACATTCCACTTCAGCGGCCCAGGGTTAGCAGGTTCAGATCCCGGGTGCGGACATGGCACCATATGGCACGCCATGCTGTGGTAGGCGTCCCACATATAAAGTAGAGGAAGATGGGCACAGATGTTAGCTCAGGGCCAGTTTCCTCACCAAAAGAGGAGGATTGGCGGCAGATGTTAGCTCAGGCCTAATCTTCCTCAAAAAAAAAAAAATTCCAGATTTTTAAAAAACATTTTAATCCTCTCAGTTGATCCATGTAATGACAGATCAAATTTTGGATATACAACCAAGTGTTCCAATTTTGTTTAAAAGTAAAGTATGACAATACCAGTGAAAGCAATAGACAAATGAAATGAGACTTCTGTACTGGTTAAACAGTAAGAGAAATATGGAAAAACTTCAGGATAAAAATACCTAAGATAATTGTTGTTCATTCATTCCTGATGTGTTGGCTGGAGATAATCTTTAGAAAAAGTCACCTAACTAAAAATGCACATCATGCACAAATATACATCATGACGTGATGTACACTAAAGTATACTTGGTGTCTTTGGGAGAATGCTTCAGATCTTACACAGATTGGGATTATTACGTAAAATGAGATTTATAAGGTATTTAAATCAAGTATATTGTCCCCTTAAATAATTATCATCTATGAAATCTATTTCTTAAAAAAAATTGTTTTTTAAATCCTCAATTAAATAATCTGGACTTATATAAAATACAAAGCCAAGTTATGTTTACACAGATGACGGCAAGAGTATTATAAACTAGTGCTCAACTCTGAGAAAGCAGCAGCACACAGACACTTCCTCATTGGAATGTTTGTCAATAGCTTTTTAAAGTTACATAATCTTTTGAAGGGCTAACAGCTGTTTTCATATATTAAAGCAGCGGTGTGGATTTCTGCTATCAAAATTATTTTTGCTGCCCAATTTTAATAGAAAAGAAAAACATTTTCTACTTGATTATCAATGGCACTATACTTTGTGGCAAAAACTGACTTATCAACAACAAAACACCTGTTGTGTAGGAAGTTTTGAATAGTTTTCCTCTTCAAAATGTAGTTATTAAGTAAAGGAATTTATAACGTAGTATATAGCTTTAGTTAAGAAAAACTCTAAAGAAAAAGGCAGGATGTGCTGCTTTCAAAAGAGCTTGAAGACAGTTTCAATGATTCAAACTTTCCTCTAACAAAATGCCACAACAAAAAGGTTTGTCTTTCTATACGTACGGGACAAAAACAATTAACAGGTTGTTTGGTTAGAAACCTAGAACTTTAAAGGTTCCCATTACCTCACTTTGACAAGTTTTATTTTGTTTTGACAGTGCCACTTTAAATATTAGGGGAGAAAAATGAAACTAATATTGTAAGCTCTCTATTTTAAAAAATTATTTTATAAATGATCCTGAAATATGTAAATTCCAAGTTGTTTTAAACAGACAGCTATAAAATTCTCAAAAGGTATTTAGTTTTTAAACTTTCCCAGTTCATTTAGCCCTCCTTTGGAGATTTTTAAGCTCCAGTTTAGAGATTTCAGCCTAAATTCCAGGCTTGGAAGTAAAATAAAATGCAGCCTACTTTAACCGCTTGCACTCAGTAGCAGAAGTGAAGGCCAAGACTGAAACACAAATTAAGACTTCAGATTCTCTAGATTTCAGATATCCAAATTTATTCCTATTCCTCTATTAAGAGGGACAAACAAGGGGTGCACAAACACTTATACAAAATGTTCGTATAACAAACACATGGATAAGAACAGATTACTGGTTACCCAAGGCAAAGGGGATGGCAGGGGAGGGCAAAGGGGTAAAGCGACAGATGATCACGGATGTCCCTATGGTGACAGATAAAAACTAGACTACTGGGGTGAGCACGATGCAGTCTATACAGAAAGTGATATATAATAATGTACACTCAAAGGTACACACTGTTATAAACCAATATGACCTCAATAAAATAATTAAATTTTTTAAAATGTTCATATAAGCATTATTCATAACAGCCAAAAACACCAAATAAGGCTATGTTCAAAGCTCAATTAACAGAAAACAAATGATAACTTTAAAATGTTAATGTGCAATTTGGAATTAAGTTAGCAAACTTCAAAAACACACTCATGGCATCAAAAAATATGCAAAACATTTATGAAAGTCAACTTTTAAATGATCCTTATAAAAGTTTCATAAATTGCCATCATAAAAACTAAAGTCTAAAATTGATAAGCTAAACCTAAAATTCATATGGAAACGCAAGGGACTCAGAACAGCCAAAACCATATCGAAAAGGAACAACAAAGTTGGAGAGCTCACACTTTTCTATTTCAAACTTACTACACAGCTACTATAATCAAAACAGTGTGGTTCTAGCACAAGGATAGATAGTGGAATACAAATGAAAATCCAGAAATAAACCCACGTATCTATGGTGAACTGACTTTCAACAAGGGTGCCAAGACAATTCAACAGAGAAAGGCCTTTTCAACAAAGGGTGCTGGGGCAACTAGATACCCACGTGCAAAAGAATGAAGGTGTAGCTCTTCCTTGCACCATACACAAAAATCAACTTCAAATGGCTCACAGAAGGCCCAAATCTAAGAGCTAAACTCTCCAACTCGTAGAAGAAAATACAGGAAGAAATCTTTGTGATTTTGGCCTAGGAAAGATTTCTTAGATACAACAACAAAAGCATAAGTGATAGGAAAATTAGATATATTAGACTTAATCAAGACTTTATCAAAATTTAAAACTTCTGTGCTTCAAAGGACACCATCAAGAAAGTGAAAAAGATAACATACAGAATGCAAGAAAATATTTACAAAATTGTATATCTGATAAGAGACATGTACCCAGAATATAAGAAGAACTCTTACAACTCAATAAAAAGACAAATAGCCCAATTCAAAAACGGGCAATGTATTTAAACAGATATTTTTCCAAGGAAAATATCTAAATGGGCAACAAGCACATGAAAAGACGCTCGACATCATTAGCCATCAGAGAGATGCAAATCAAAACCACAATGAGATACACTTCACACTCGTCCACTATAATAAAAAAGACAGATAACAAGCGCTGTTGAACACGTGGAGGAACTGGAACCCTCAGACACCGCTGGTGAGACTGTAAAATGCCACGGCCACTTTGGAAGACAGTCTGGCAGCTCCTCAAAACGTTAAACAGAGTTATGACTCGACCCAGCAGTTCCATTCCCAAAAGAAATGAAAACGTATGTCCTCACAACAACTTGTACAAAAATGTTCACGGCAGCATTATTCCTAATAGCCCAGAAGCAGAAACAAGCAAATGTCCATCGCTGAGGAATGGATGAGTAAACTGTGGTATATGCATAAAATGGAATCTTATCTGGCCATAAGATGGAATTTAAGCACTGATGCTTAATGATGATTAAGCCACATCAAGGATGAACCCTGGAAACATGCTAAGCGAAAGAAGCCAGTCACAAAGGACCACATACACGCCCCCATTTACAGGACACGTCCAGAACAGGCAAATCTGTCGAGGCAAACATCTAGACAGGAGCTGCCAGGGCTCAGGGAGGGGAAGGGAGGAGCGACTGCTAATGGGGACAGGCATTCTCTGAGCGGATGAAACTGTTCTGAAATTGATCGTGGTCATGTCCGCACAACTCTAGGAACACGAACAACCCTTCAAGTGTCCAGTTAAATGGATGTACTGTATGGTATGTGAATGGTGCCTCAATAAAGCTGTTAAAAAAAAAAAACCCTAAGGTCTAGGATACATGCAGCTCGCGGAAAACAAGGACTACTGAAGGCAAACAACGATGAACTGATCGATCACTAAGCACGTCCACCCTCGAGACGCCCAGAAATAAGAGTTCAGGACACAGTCCTGTTCGCCGAGAAGCCGCCCCTTCCATCCTCCTAAGGGTCGCCGACGCGGCCCCGCGGGTACCTGCGACCCTCCGGACGCGCGCGCCCCACCGGGGCCACCTGAGCGCGCCGGCCCCTCCCGGCGGGCCGCCCGGGGTCACGGCGCGAGCGCCGCCACGGCCCCCGCCCGCGC
>NC_060273.1:133025700-133073794 GCF_021613505.1 Equus quagga
GCCGCGCCGCGCCGCCGCCGCCGCCTTCCTCCCGGAGACCGGCCCGCACCCTCCAGCGCGCATGCGCCACCTAGCGGCCGCGGGGCGCCCGAGCGGCGCCCGACCGCGCATGCGCCGCGGGCCCCTCCCGGGCGCCGTCGCTTCCTCCGTCCCGGCGCGGGCGCGGCGGCGCGGAGCGCTCTGTCGGGAGTGAGGAGGCGCGGGCGCTGCCCGGGGCTGAGGGGCGCCGAGTCCTGCTCACCGCCGCCTTGAGGGGCCGGGGCACCCCGCCCGGGCCAGCGCGCCTCGAGTCACCGGGGCGACGCTGGGACCGTGGTCAGCAGGGTGCCCTTCCCCGACGGGGACGAAACCCCGACGGCGTCCGGGCCGGAAGGGCGGGCGCCCCGGACCGCGAACCTCCCCGCCCGGCAGTTTAGCAGGAGAGGCCTCCCAGGGCCGTTCACACAGGCCCGCGGTTCGCTTAGCAACTCGCGCATTTTGGAAAAAGAAGTGTCCCACGCCTCGTCCCAGCGGAGGCGGGGGAGCGCGTGCGCCCTCGCGGGGAGGCCGGGGTGCCCCCCGGCGGCAGCCCCGGACCTGCGGGCCCTGCGACGGCCCCGGGGAGGCTTCGTGTGGCCGCCCCTGCGCGTGCGCGTCACACGGCTCGCGGGTGGCGACCCCCGACGCGCACCGCCCGGGAGACTGTTCTCGCCCTCGAGGGGGAGGACCACGCAGGGCCCTCCGCGTGGATGCTGCTGTCACGTGTTTGTTGACTCGGGGAGAATCGGATGCTGGGCCTGCGAATGTGTCTCCCTGAGAGGCTCTTTTCAGAAATGCACGGGCGCGGTGCTGAGACACCTGGGATTGGCTGTCACACGATGCGCTGAGCGAGGGGACGCACGTGGCCCGCAGCTCGTCCTTGGAGCTGGTGATGGCCCCACGGCGCTACCCCGTCCTCCTCTTGGACGCATTTGCGCTTTCCTTTAAAAAGTCTTCATAACATTCACACCCAGTTCTGGGGAAAGACTTCGAAATTTGCTACGGTTCTCCGAGCCGTTAGTCTCGCCCTATCTTTCTTGATGCTGAAAAAGTTCTTAAAAAAACACAGTCATCTAGATCACCCTGCAGATGAGCTTGGCATTAAATTCCCGGGATCACTAAGCTCTACCCGCTTAGACCCGGGCAGGAGAGGCCCCTGTCCTGGACCCCACGCTTTGAAGGACCTTACATACCGCAAATACATCGATTTATTAAAAACACACGGGGGCCTCGGCCACTCCTGGTCTGATGCTGAACCCTGACCCACAGCCATAAGTGCCCTCTCCCTGGACCAACACTGTCCCGGCCGCTGGGAAACACTTCTTCATGTCTCTTGTGCTTTGTCTTCAAAACAAAAGGTGGAACCCGGAAGCAGTGAGGATCTGTGGGTGGGACAGCTGGCCTGGGCAGACAGAGGCTGCTTTGGAGTCCGGGTGGGATTTGAGCAGCAAAGCGCTTAAATAGGTAAGAGGAACACGTAAGTTAACTTGTCATCCTTCTTCTCAGCTTGAAAGCAGTAGATTCTTGCATGACAAAGTGGGGGTTTGTACAGCAGAGTGATGTCGGGCCTAGATTTTCCTTCCCTTAGCGCTTCAGTTTGTGGCTTTGCTGCTGATCATTGAGCACAGTATTCAAATAGTTGCCCATGGTACACTGGCCTCCTTTTGTACTCCTGTTACCTCTGGTCCCATAAGCATTAGAGGCAGGCCTGCCGTGAAGATAAATATTCTCTGTGTTCCAGGTATTTACAAGGTTCATTAGGGCCAAAACACCATATGCTGTAATTGCCTGGTATTTAAATTGTGGGACTTGACAGTAAACAGTGATTAAGGTGACTAAATTTCAGACAAGGTGGTGTAGTGAAACAAGAATATTGGTGGGATCTGCCTCCTGTCCTCCGTGGGGCGGTTTCCGGGGAGGCACGTGGGCTCTGGCAGAGCACAGATAACGCCCCACGCCGGGCGCTCCCTCATAGGCCTTGGAGCACTTGTGCCCCACACGCTTAGCCCTTGCTTATCCGACACATTCTGAAATTATGAAAAACTGACATGGATGACAACCGTGTTCCACCGCTGCCTGTAACACCTGGCGCTTAATGGTCACTTAGGAAACGTCCAGCGAAAGAGTGAATGCATGATTGGGCCCATCACAGATGTGCCACGGGGGTTGACTCTCTGCGTATGCGACAACGCCGCTCTCCTTTCCTCGTGCTCTTCGTTGGTGCCACATCTTAGAGCTTGTAAAATGTCGTCATTTCAGTTCTGCTTGATTTAATTTTCTCACACGACTTTTTAAATATTTTCAAAAGAATTCTTTTGGGCTTGAGTATATTCCCTAAAGGATAAGCTACCTTTTGGAATAAAAATAAAATAAAATTGGGGCTGGCCCGGAGGTCGAGTGGTTAAGTTCGTGCGCTCCACTTCAGCGGCCCAGGGTTTCACCGGTTTGGACCCTGGGCGCGGACACGGCACCGCTCGTCAGGCCATGCTGAGGTGGCGTCCCACATGCCACAACTAGAAGGACCCACAACTAAAATATGCAACTATGTACTGGGGAGATTTGGGGAGGAAAAAGCAGGAAAAAAGAAAAAGAAGATTGGCAACAGTTGTTAGCTCAGGTGCCAATCTTTAAAAAAAAATAAAATGGAAATAGTAGGATTCAAGATTGGCTCTCACAGGAGATCTCCTTTTGGGAAGGGGCCCCTAAATAATCTGGCCTTCACTTTTGGGTGCCTCCACCACCAGATTCGTCTCCCTCTTTAGGATCTCTCTCTATACCTGCCGTCAACATGTTGGCTTCCAGGGAACGCCGTTGGTCCCAGTTAACTCTGGCCCACGCACACTCCTTATAGCCCAAAGCCAACCTGAACTGCAGAAACATAACTTGATAAGTGGTAGCAAATAAGAGAGGAGAAATTAACACAAAATAAACTGAGTCTAAATTCTCTGGTTTACAAAATATGGCTCATCTCCAAGTTTTGTAGGCAAGGCACCCAGAGAACTTCCCCCTTTTCATTCCTAGTTTGATTTCCCGTTTTCAAGCCTAGGTTCACAGCACATTAGTCAACATTTAGTTACAAAGGCCATTTCCTCATTACTTCGTTTAAAACTAGTTCTGTTCCAAAAGAGTTGGCATAAAGTGGAACACGTTCTCTCGTTTATTTTCAATATAGTTTTGCAAATGTACTTCCACGTTTCCAGGGTGAGAGGCAGAGAAGAAGCTCCTATAAACCTCTCCAGTTTCCTGCTGATTTCTTCAGGGGGCGGCGTCCTGTGTCAGAGCAGTACTCCTCTCTGCTCATCTTGCACTTGACCAAAACAAGGGGTGAAGAAGCTAAGCTCGGTTAAAAGGCAGAAGAGAAACAGGCAGATCCCTGAAGTCCGCTGTTCTCCTGTTTTCCCCTACCCGATAGCAGCATATTAAAAGCATAAGCTTCCTGCAAAACTGAAAGAGAAGCCAAAGCTTTGCAGATGGTACCCAGGCAGAGGGCCAGGAGGTAGAAACAGGCTCATCAAGCCCCAGAGGGGAGCTAAGTCACGCCGTCCACACGCTCCAGGTTCAGCGCTGCTGGCGAGGCGCCCCTTCCTTCCTTCTCTCCTGAGAAACCGGGCCTGCCTCCTCCCTGACGGGGCATCATTGCTTCCTCCACAACCAGGCATGCTTGCCCGAGGACTCGCCGACCTCGCTGTCTGTCAGAGAAGCACAAAGACACCTGGTAGGTTGTTCGGGGATTTACAGTGCTAGTGACCAAAGGGCGCCCAACGGGGGTTCAAAAATAAGAAAAGAGAAATTCCTAAATTACAGGAAGGCACGAAGGTGATGATAATGTGAAAACATACCAAATGTTGGTCATTGGTGTTAAGTGGAAAGGCAGAAGATGACATGGAAAATACATTAAAATGACAAATACATAAAAATATGCACTTCAATGGACAAAATCAAAAGAAAACATGGAAAAATGTATATGTGTTAGCATGGTGAGATTATGACAAGTATTAAACATTTAAAACTTAAGGTAATAACATTGTATGATTTAAAGAGTAATCACTCTTCCTTGTTTTTGTTTGAATATAAATGTAAGGGAGCCAAAGCTTCCTTCAGCCCTTCATTCTCTCTCTCCTTTCTTTCGTTGATTCGGGCAATAGACAGTTATTGAGCACTTGACTACAGTGGAAAGACTGTCTGCCCTTAAGGAATTCACAATGTAACGTAGACTCATGACGAAGACAACAGAGATGATGACATTACAAAATAATGTGCCTGGAAGAGCACCTGGCATATACTTGGTGACCAATAAAAATTTATTAAATGAAAAAATAAATGAATCAGTGTTCATTCTGAAGGGTAACCTCAAAGAAATTCAATTTGTATTTCTTTCTTTTTTTTTTTTTTTTGTTTGCAAGGAAAGTGACAGGAAATTGCCCTAGGTTCACTGAGGAGCTTGGGGGTCCATGGGGTAGTGGAGTCCAGAGCAGCTTCTGAAACTCAGTGCTTCTGAGGCCAGCTCACCCCCCAGGAGGTGGCCGTGTGTGGGCACTGGAAGAACAGAGCACTAGGGATCGTAACCGCAGGAGCCCAGGAGAAGAGGCACCCTTGCTGAGCTCAGAATGGAGGGAGTGGGCTTGGTCTCCCTCGAAGGCTCACTGAGGCCTGGCCCGGGATCTGAGTCAGCAGTGGACCAGCATCCTCTGCACACCGAGTGGCACCAGATTTTGGCAGTAACACAGTGTACCAGTAAGACGAATAGTTTCAGTAAGTCCCTGAGTTTCTTGAACACCTGAGGGGAAGGAGGGAGCCCCAGTCATCCATCTATGTAACAGACGTTCATTAAACACCTATATTAAGCTGGGCCCTCTTGTAAACACAGGATATAATAACGAGACAAATAATTTAGCTGCTCTCATGACACAGTGTGGGAAGACAGGCCATAAGGATGTAAATGAATGAGAGCCTTTTGGACAGTGACACATGCTATGAGGTATAGTCGAGATAGACGTGGTGGGGAGAGGGGCTCCTTCTCTACCTAGAGTGGTCAAAAAGGCCTCTCTGAGGAAGTGACATTTGAGCAGAGACCTGAGTGAACCAAAAGAAACAGCCATGAAAACATCTGCAGAGAGGTCCAGAGGTAGCAGTGAGCTTGATATTTTAAATAAATGAGAAGGAGGCCAGTGTAGCTGGAGTGCGGTGATAAATAAAAGACCAGAGAAGAGGTCTGAGAAGGAGGCAGAGTCAAGTCGAGGATAGGGAGGCTGGGTCCCTGTCTAAGTGGCAAAGGAAGACAACGGCATGTTTGAAAAGCAGCAGAGATATCTGATTTATGTTTAAAATGACCGAATTGACTGCTCTGTGCAAAGGGATTGGAGAGAGGGCAGTAAGTTGGAAATTACTCAAAAGACAGATGTAATAGTCCTGGCAAGAGAAGATGGTGGCAGGGCCCAGGCAACAGTGGTGGAAGTGGTAAGAAGTGATCAGGCTCAAGATGTATTTTTGAATGTAAAGCTGACAGAATTTGCTAATGGATTGGCTGTGGGGTGTGAAGGGAAGAAAGAAATCAAGGACGATCCTAGGAGTTGCATGCGAGCGGCTAGGTATATAATGGTGCCACAGAGATGGAAAAGATAGGGAGAGCAGCTGGTTTGGAGAAGGGGACGCAAGGGCTCCGTTTTGCACATGTTAGGTTAGAGGTGCCTGTTGGAAATCCAAGTGGAAATGTCTGTCAGGCAGTTGGCTATATGATTTTGGAGCTCAGGACAGAGGTTGGATTGAAGACATAAATTTGAGGGTCACCAACACATTTAGATGAGACTTGATGAGACCACGTGGAGAGAGAGAGAGGCTATTGAGCTGAACAAAGAGCTCTGGGGCACGTCTACACAGGGAGGTCAGAAGTGGATGAGCCAGCAATGGAGATTAATGAAAAGCAGCAAAGCAGAAGAAAGGCCTGGAAAAGGGGAGACGCTGAAGCCAAGAGAGTATTTTAAGAACTGGTCAATGGGTGACAAATACTGAGAAATGACCCCTGGATTTAGCAGGCTGGAGGGAGCCTTGGCATGGTTGATTCTCTGAAGTGGTGGAGATATAAAGCTGATTGCAGAGGGTTGAAAAGAGAAGGGGAAGTCAATAGGCAAGAGTAGACAACTGGTTCAACAAGCTTGCTGTGAAAGGGGCAGGGACATAGGCAGACATCGAAGGGAAGGAAAGATGAAAGGGCAGCAGCATTCAGATGGGCAGCGATGGGTCACGTTGGCTGCCGGAGCAGCGAGTGAGCCAAAGAGAAGGGAGGGGGGATCATTGTAGAAACGCAGTGCTTGAGGAGAAGAAAGGACATGGGGGCCAGAGTAAAATCAGAGCTTTAGGAGAGTGTTTCTAGATTTCCAGCTGATAAGTAGAATAGGATCTTAATCCATTCATTGGAAAAAATAACCAGAACTGCGTGTGTAATTTTAATTCTGCATGGCAAAAGCACCTCTTCCGTATGATCTCACTGAGTCTTCTCATCAACCCTGTGGGGTCACCACTGCTGTTATCCCACTTGTGCAGAGGGGAAGATGCGCTCCAGGAGAATAAGTTGCCCAGTTTACACAACTAGTAAGTGGTTAACCTGCGGTAAACTACTGCTAAGAGAGGCATGAACTGTGTTACGAAGGAAGAGAAGTGAAGCCTCATCTACGGAACAAGTCAGAAGAAGATGAGGGCCCCGGGTGAAGATTAAACTCACCCCCCAGGGCTCACAGTGAGGTTTGTTTTTCTAACTCAGGTCTGGTGTCCATCGGTTGCCACGTTCTTTCCGTGAAGTCCCTTCCATGGTTACTGTCTCTCTAAGTCGAGTGTTCTAAGTGGATATGAATGCTAACTAATAAGGACCCCATAAAAATTTCAAGCATGTTTATTTACATGTTACTGTTAAAAAAAATCTTTTCTCTCTTCACCATCAGTTCCGAAACATGCAAGAAATCTAATTGCCCCAAAACTCAGATTCTGGGGCTGGCACAATGGCTGAGTAGTTAAGTTCCCTAGTTTGGATCCTGGGCACAGACCTACACACCACTCATCAAGCCATGCTGTGGCAGCATCTCATGTAGAAGAACTGGAATGATTTACAACTAGGACATACAACTACGTACTGGGGCTTTGGTGAGGAAAAAAAAAAAGAGGAGGATTGGCAACAGATGTTAGCTCAGGGCCAATCTTCCTCACCAAAAAAAAAAAAGAACACCCAAAACCCCTCAGATTCTAATCAAAATCTAGGGCTGTCCCACCCTAAACAGGACATCTGGTCATTGTCTTAGAAACCTGTCCCTTTTTACAGGCAGAAGAAACAGACAACCAGATCAGCCTGTAGACGTGACTGCAGTGTTCTCTACCGAATCCTTAAGAATTCTGACAACTCTTTGCGGGGAGACAGCTGGCTGGATCCAAAGTGGATGAAGTAAACTTTCGTTCCTGCCTCATGACTCCACAGGATGACACCTGCCCTGACATTTTTTTTACAGTGTTTCAAGAACAAACTGTCACTAGTTAGTTATTTTTTCCATTTAGGTCTAAAAAAGTGTATTTTTTTCTTCCCACACGGCAGCTAAAACCATTTCTTTCCTTTATTTAAAGCTATCTTCAAATATATCTCCTCCAAAAAGAGAAAGTTGCTAAACCATTACCTTCTGAGTAATCCCTCTAATATTTCTTTTTTCCTCCATATTCACTGATCTAGCCTTGAGATTAGTTTATATCTTGTCATAAAAAGTTATGTACTGTTCTTTGTAGCATCTTTCTTGTGTTTCTTTTTTTTGCAGGTGTTACGTGTCCTTCTTTCTTCACTCTTCAAAACACATCATCTCCTACTTTTCAGTTTATCTGTGGGCTCCCATAATGGGAAAAAAAGTATGTATTTGTCTACGGGTATAGATCCCCATTCACCCTTCAACAGTGTTGGCACCGCTTTAGATGTGTGATATACAGCAGTGAAGAAAACAGGTAAATCCTGCCCTCCAAAGTCTTACAACGCAGTAGGAATCATTTGATGTTGGTGGTGGTGCCATGCAGTGAATTCCGACTCCTAGCGCTCCAGCGCACAGCATAGCAGACCCCTGCCCGGTCTTTCTCTGCCATCCTCTCTCCTTCCGGCGCTGTACCAGACAACGCTCTGCTGCTATTCACAGGGCTCTCATGGCCAATTTTTTCGGAAGTGGGTGGCCAGGTCCTCCTTCCTGGTCTGTCTTAGTCTGGAAGCTCCGCAGAGACCTGTCCACTGTGGGTGACCCTGCTGGTATTTGAAATACTGGCGGCTCAGCTTTCAGCATCACAGCCACACGCAGTCACCGCAGTATGACAATCGTCAGACAGGGCTGACGACAGGGCTAGACTCCCAGTGCTGGTTAGTGGGAATAATAATAGGCAAAAATAAAATAAACAGGTAGATCTATAGTTGATGTATGTCAGTAGATGTATATTCAGTGCTAAGTGTTGTATTAAATAAATAAAGCAGGGCAAGGGCATATACATTGTATTTAAAAGTAGCAGATGAGAGACGGTACAGAATATGGCTCTGGAGTTGACCTGGCTCTGACACTCAGGAGCTCCATGACCTTGGTGAAGTTACTTGAACTTTTGTGGGCCTCAGTTTGCACCTCTGTAAAATGGGGATAACAATAGCTCCTGCCTCAAAGGGCCGTTGTGAGGATTAAATGATTGAAAATATGGAGAGCTGTTAGAACAGTGCCTGGCATACAGTAAATTCGATGAACATAAGCTATGAACATCGTTAAGAGGAGCAGAGAGTGACGGAGGGGTGCTACTTCAGACAGAACGTTCCAAGAAGGCCTGTGTGAGCTGGCAAATGAAGTCATGGAGAGAACCCGCGGCGTCTGGAGGAAGAAGCAGCAGGCAGGAGAGGCGAGCCCAAAGCAGGGCAGCAGGGCTGGTTCGGGGTGAGCAGCATGAGTGGGTGGGAGTGGCAGGAAATGAGGTCACTGCCAGGCTCGGGTCAGCTGGGGCCGCTAAACTTCAGGTGTCGCTCTGCTGAGAAGACAGCAGAGGGCTTTGCGCGGAGGAACTCACGACCTAAGGTTTAGAAAGCCCACCATCCTAGCTGCTGCGTGGAGAACAAAGGACAGAGGGGCACCGCAGCGCACACCACTGCACAGCGGTCAACACATTAATAAGTAGGAAAACAGAAGGTGCAACGGAATGTTTGGTCCATTTCCATTTGCATAAAAAGAAGAAAACTATAAATACATGTGTGTTGAACTTAAAACTTTACCAACTGGAAAGTAAACAAACTTTAAAAGGAAAGAAATGAATCAGAATCATTTTACCCAGACATTAAAAAATGGTGGTGGAAGTGGAGTTGGGGGACACAGCGGCGACCAGAGGTGCTGAAACGGACGGGATGCTTGGCGGAGACACAGTGTCAGCACCGAAGGGGCGACAGGTGTCTGCTCAAAGCAAAACTGAACTAAAGTGTCTTCCTGTTGCCTCTTCTACGTCAGCAACCGTTTGACCAGTGTCAGTTTTATACAGTTATTGTGTCGCACTTTCCTTCCACGATTTTATAGGGTTGTTCTACTGTCTGCTAGCAGCAAATATCCCGTGGAGAAGTCTGAAGCTAGCCTGAATGGATTTTCCTTTTTTATATCATTTTTTCAACCTGCTTGTCCAAAAGTTATTTGTTTTTCTTTGAAGGCAAATAAATGTATTACAATATATCTTGTTACAGATGTTCCACATTCATTTTTTTCTGTGACCCTGTTAGGATAGGCTAAACCGTTGGGATAGATCCCAAATGAAAGGGTTCCAAGAAGACAGAGGTCTGAGGACCCCTGTTCTCCGCACAGACATCCAGGGACTTGAGCCACTTGCCCCGCACTCTGGAAGACGGAGAGGACAGACTGGGGTACCTGGCAAACAGACTTTGCCAATGATATGCTGTGTCTCTTCAATCAGTCAGTGTAAGTCTTTTATTTCTGGAATATTCTTTTGAATTATATCTTAAATATTTCTTAAACGTTCACTTGACCGATACCTTAAATTCTTATTTCAGTGTTTAGACTGAAAGATACCAATCAAGCATAGATTTTCCTTTCCTTGTTTCCCAAGGTTATCATTTTCCTCTCTGATCCTTTTTAACTTTTGAAGATTTTCATCGTTTTCTGTGTTCTTTCAACGTGCCTCGTGCACGCCCTCACTGTTGGCAGCAATGCCTATTTCCTGTGTGCTGCTTCCAGCGTCACGGTCACATCTATACTTTTTATTCTCTTTTCTCTTCTCCCTGGGCCCTGCTGTCTCGGGTTTCATCAACATGAAGGAAAACACATCTTCATGTTTTTATCTTATCTTCCCTGAACACTTACTTATATTTCTGCTTTGCGCTCTTGTTTTAGACAGGTGAATTTTATAGAGATACATTTTTAAAACTTAATTAATGACAATTTGTTTAGTCTCAATTTTTGTCTGCTCCATGGCAAGATTTCTCCATCTGCCATTTGTTTTGCCTGGTTTTTAACTCCTCATCCTTTTTTTTTCCCAAAGATTTTTTTATTTTTTCTTTTTCTCCCCAAAGCCCCCTGGTACATAGTTGTATATATTTTTAGTTGCGGGTCCTTCTAGTTGTGGCATGTGGGACGCCACCTCAGCATGGCCTGACGAGCAGTGCCATGTCAGTGCCCAGGATCCAAACTGGCAAAACCCTGGGCCTCCGAAGCAGAGCCGGGAAACCCAACCACTCAGCCATAGGGCCGGCCCCTCAACATTCTTTCTTGTCTCATTATAATAAGTTCCTATGCGAGCCCTTTTTTTTTTTTTTCAGTTTACTTATTCAAGTTTAACTAAGGTGAGTTCCCCCCTTGACCAAACTAGCTATTTACTGGAGTTTTGTGTGGGATTTGCCAGGACCGTATGCACGGTCAGCAAAAACTCTCCTCATCACATGGAGGGGGTGGGGGGTGGGAGTGGGGGGCAGGGGGTGCTGTGAGTCAGTTCCTCTGGGTTTCCTTCTGTGAGCCTACTCGGGGTCAAGACCAAAGGGATGTCACAACGCAGGCCTTCTCTCCCTCCTTCCTTAACATCAGGCTGCTTCCTGAAAAATACGATTAGTCTATGATATTTCTTGCTGAAATCTACTTCCTCAGCTTTTTCTCCATACCAGACTGAGTCCGGAAAATTTCCCACCGCCAGAACTACATTCCATTGTTGCCAAAGACAGATTATAGATTTTCATCTTAAGCTACACACTTTCCTCTGGAGTTATGGGTTCTGCGGGCTCTTTCTCAGATGCAGCCCTGGGCTCCATGCTTGCCTGCAAGTCTGCTTGACCTTGGCCACTTTGGGTGGTCCTTTCTATTCTAGCTTCAGATGCTTTTCCGTTTCATCAGATATGGACTTGGCATTACCGTTTCTCATTTTTCTTGTTACTTATAGCTGATTTCTGAAAGAAGAGGCAGGAAAGATCTAACTTTTTTATCATGTTAATACTCGGATCCCTGAAGAAGATAATTTCGCATTAATTCTGCCTGGCATTTAACAGGTCCCTTCAGTCCAAGTGCCTCTTTAGTTCTGGGAAATGCTCTTCTCTTATTTTTTTTTTTTTTATAATTTCCACCCCTTTGTTCTCATAGTCCTATGCCTATAATTTTAGTTATATCCATCTTCCTGTATCTTAACATTACTTTTCTTTCTTTTCTTTTTCTTTCTTTCTTTCTCTCTCTCTCGGTCCCTCCCTTTCTTCTTTTCTTTCTTCCTTTTTTTGGCATACCATTTTGGAAGAATCTCTTAACTTAATTTTCCAACTCATCAATTGCATATTCAGCCCAACTATTAGGTTTAGCAATCATATTTTTAAATTTCCGTCAATTCTGGTTGTGTTTCATAGCAGCTGTCTTTTGGGGGATGAGATATGCTTTCAAGGAACTCTGAGGATATTAACTATGTTTAACCTTTTCCGTTACTGTATTTTTAGCATGGGCTGGTCCTGGCTGTTGAATCTGGTGCTCTCTCCATGCTCTTGGTTTTCCCAAAACGTTTGTCAGTTCTGAGTTTCCTGTTCCTGTTTGCAGGTGCAGGTCTGGAATGAACTTTATTCAAGGCTGGCATGCATTTCGTCACTGCAGATGACGACGCCTGCTTCCCTGGCAGGGAGGTGGGTTTTGGTGGCCGGAATCTGCCTCGTGGCATAGTGGAGGGAGAGGCAGACTCTGCAGGTAACTTCTCCTCTCGCGAGCTGCCCTGCCCCTGCGGGCGTTGTCCGTCTGCTCTAATCCTCGCGTCCTTGGAGCAGTCAGCGCTGGGGTGGAGCAAGGAAGCCTTGACCTGCAGCATTTGCTGATTTCCGTGGCATAAGTTCTTCCACCCCGGCCATCAAGCCGACCACACACCAGCACGGGTTTGGAATTGCTGTGCACGGAGACTCCTGAGAGCCTGGCTCGGGCACACTGCCGCTCTGGCGCTGCTGTGCTGAATGACCGCTTCAGAAAACTGCACCCATGGCCTCCTCGGAGCCGAACCACGGGGCCAGCGGCTGCAGGAGCGATGCCAGGAGTCGGACTGGGGTCGGGTCTGAAGGGTGTGGCTCTCAGTGCCCTGTTCCCTGTAAAGGTTTTAGGTTCTTCTGCTTGGCTAGATTTTTCTGTCTGTTGATTCCCATTTCTTTTCAAAAATTCCTTACTAGGATTAGCCTCCTGGAAGCACCTTTGTGATTTTTCTGTCCTGCTTTAAATTTCTTTTTCTTTTTCTTTTTTTTGCCACTTGAGTGGGATTTGGAGAAGGACAGGCAAAGCAGAAGTCTTCCTCTCATTTCATTCCGTGTTTTCCTCAGCAGTCATGCCTCTTCCATCTCGGAGGCCAATTCTCTTCCTAAGACCAGTGGTTTCTTGTCAGCTCCTTGTCCTGAATGATGCTTTGACTGCCCAGGTCCACTAGCTGCTGACAACGTTCTGGGGAAACCTGGGTGGCTGATGGACACTGTCACTTCTCCCTCCCGCTGGGCTCCACCTGGAGAGCATGCTGCCCTGTTCACAGAGGCCATTCACACTGGCCAGCAAGAAACGGCCCAGCAGGTGCCCTGCCCGCGGGTGGAGACCAGCTAGTGACATGGGGTAGAGGTGGCTTCCTGAGGTGGCCAGAAGCAGAAGGATCCAGGGGAGCGTTTTCCACTCTCTCCGGCCACATGACAGGGCTGCCCAGATTTATTCAGAAGAAAGGTGAAGGTGGCCGGCTCTGATCTCCTCCCTGTGACTCTTCGGTTAATGCTACTTGGACCTCTCTGGCCAGGAGCAACTGTTACTTCACCCTGGAAACATGGGCAGGTGGGCACGGGGCAGAGTGAGTCTGCCCCTGGGCTGGAATCCTCTTTGGGTGAACTGTGTGGCGGGCACCCTTCTAAGCCTTTACGGGAGTTAACTCATCTAATCTTCATGACTATCTCCTCAAGTAGGTATTTTTATTATCCTCAGTTTACAGATGAAGAAACTGAGGCACAGCAAGGTCGAGCAGTCAGCACGTGGTTGAGGCAGGACTGGAACCTCAGAGGTCTTGGGCCAGTTGTGATGGGTCAGTAGTGGTGGTGGCTTCAGCCAGGTGAGTGGGTAGCTGTCTAGTGGCTGCCTCCCTGCTGGCAAACTCCCAAAGCACCATGAGACCATCAGAGAGCAGCAGTTCCCAGGTCCCTCCCAGGCGTGCAGGGTCATCCGCGGGCTCAGCAGACTATGTGCCAGGCCACAGTAAAGAGGCAGGTTTGCAGCAGGCCTGTCTCCTTGTGACAAAATGTATTTTCTGAAAATGGGCAAAACAGTATCTCTCAACCCACATGTTCTTCTTGTAATGCGACTTGGACAGTCTTCCCAGTGAGACATGGGGTCCGTGTTTCCTACCCTTCAGTCTGGGCAGGATTGTAACTAAGGTGAACATAGTGTCATGTGACTTTTGCAGCTAGACCATGAAAAGCAGTGCGACATCCATCTGGTTCTCCTGGGACGCTGAATGTTGAGACTCACCCACCACGCTGTGAAGAAGCCCACAGCCCATGGAGAGGTCCGAAGAGCCGGAGGACAGTTCCCCTGAGCTCCCAGCCAACAGCCAGAAGCAACTTGCCAGTCATATGAATGGCACATCTTGAAAGTGGATCCTGCAATCCCCAGGCGCGCCACCCCAGCCGAGGAGATGGGGAGCAGATCTGTGCTTCCCCCTAAGCCCTGTGCAAACTGCAGATTCAGCAGCAAAGCAAAGGGTCGTGGTGGTTTTAAGCCACAGGTTTTGGAGTGGTATGTTGTGCAGCCATAGACACATTCCTGGATGTTGCCCACTTGTCTCCATAAAACCCAAGCTTCAGTCTCACAGGGGGACTTGCTCCGAGGGCAAGTGAGGGGGAGAGGGGGAGATTTGACCTCCCTCGCAACCTCTGCCGAATCGTTGAGTTGCTTCCAGAGAGCAAGACTATACAAAAGTGTATTTACAATCCCCCCCTGACTTCATCTTTACTTTTAAATCTTTCCTCTCTTGAGAATCTATTTTCGTTGAAGGCATGATATAGAGATCTAACTTACTTTCCTTCAAGTTTTCACACAGCCGTTTATTAAATTTTCCATCATTTTGCTGTCGATTTAAAACACGTCACCTTTACCATGACTGGGCCCCACAGGCAATCTTATCCAGGTAAGGGTGGGTCAGAGCGAAACCTGCTGCGAAGACGAGGCAGCAGGGACCTGTGCCGACCTCGCCCTTCGCACAGGAGGGAGGGGCACAGCTCTGGAAGAACGCACCGCCACAAGCTGCACTTACTGGGTTCTTGCTGCCTTAAAAAAACCCTCAAGAAGAGAACTTGTTTCAGCGGCCCTGGGTTGCTTACAAGCCAAATAAGTAGCAGAGGCAAACACACATCCCCTCTGGAGGACATAATTTCAACCACGCCTCGAGAATTTGCACAATCAAATTCCAAGGAACATGAAAGCAAAGTTAAAAATGACAAAACATGAGGAAACCAGGCACCATGTGTGAAAGAGACACCAGAGACACCGGAATCAGACACACAACAAATTCAGACACTGAAATGATCAGACACAGAGTACGAACAACTATGCTGCATATGTTTAAAGAAAAAAAGGACTGAAAATAATGAGCAAGGGATTAGATACTATGTAAAATGACCAGATCTGAAAAAGAATCAATTAAAACTTTTAGTTCAATCTCATAATTGAAACTTAAAAGTCAATGGGAGGATTAAATGGCAGATTAATCATAACTAAAGACAGAATTAGTGATTGGAAGATAGTGAGAAAGGAAAGTGTCTCTGAAGACAGTGAGAAAGAGATACAAATAGTAAAAGGATATTCAAAGACATAGATAACAGAGTGAATTCTTTTCTTTTTAAAGATTGGCACCTGAGCTAAAATCTTGGGTTTTTTTTCTTCTTCTCCCCAAATCCCCCCAGTACATAGTTGTATACTTTAGTTGTGGGTCATTCTAGTTGTGGCATGTGGGATGCCACCTCAGCGTGGCCTGATGAGTGGTGCCGTGTCCACGCCCAGGATCCGAACCAGTGAAACCCTGGGCCACTGAAGCAGAACTCGAGAACTTAACCACTCGCCATGGAGCCGGCACCATAACAGACTGAATTCTAACAAACATTTAATGGTAGTTCCAGAAGTAGATGAGAGATTAAAAAAAAAAGACTCACTATTTTAAAGGAAAATGGATAAAAATTATTAATGGACATTAATCTTCAGACCTAGCAAGTCCAATGTATCCCAAGTAAGATAAATTTAAAATATTTCCACACTCAGATTCATCATGGTGAAATATGCACCGAAGACAAAAAAAGATCTTGAAAACAAAGAGAAAGGCAGATCACCTACCCACCACCCACCCCCCAAATACAAGCAACGAGACTTTTCCACAGCAGCAAGAGAGCAGAATAACATCTTCAGTGTGCTGAGAGAAAATAAACAGCAACCTAGAATTATCTGCCCCGCCAAAATATCTTTCAAGGAAGCAAAATTAAGAGATTTTTTTCAGGCAAGCAGAAATATGGTTTATTACAAACACACTCTTACTAAAGGAAATTCTGAAGTCTGTGCTTCAGGTATATAAAAGAACGACTTTAGACAGAAGATTCAAGATACGAAAAGATAACAGTAAGTATACAGATACATCTAAACAAAAGTCAACTATATAAAATAAATATAGTGTATACTTTATGGAGTTAAAAAAAGAGATAGAACTAAAATATTCTTCAATAATTGCACTTAAGTCAGCGAAAATGGTGATCAGAGTTAAAATATTCTAGAGTCTAGGGATTGTTCCGAAAAAGGAAAAGATATTGATGAATTTTAGACATCATTGGGTGACCAAGCTAGGTATGCATGGTAAAAAGCTGAGGTCACCATAAAATAATAAAATTAAAGGATATAACTTTCAAACTAATAGAAAAAAAGGGATTAAAGGAAGAAGAAAAAAGTTTAATCAATCCAGAAAAAGTCACAGAGAGAGAAGAGAAAAGAAAGAGAACACTGTGAGACAGATAGAAAGTAGAGATAAATCCATACAGCACTGTATTCATAATACATGTAAATGGATTAAACTCTTCCAGTTAAACGACAAAAACTGTCAGACTGAGTTTAAAAAGTAAATCCAACTATGCTTTTCATTGCCATTTTTTAAGTAACACATGGAAAAAGGTAGAAAGATGGAAACTATACATCAGGGAAGACAAACTAAAAGAAAGCTAGTATAATCAATAAACAAATTTATTTTAATTTATTTACTAATTTAAATGTATTACTTCATTATAATGATAAAAAATCAATTTCCTGGAAATAATGACTCATCATTTATACGTACGTAACAACCTATCTGTAACGTATTTGAAGCAAATACTGACGGAACTACAAAGGGGAATAGGAAACCCACTATAGTAGTGAGATTTTCATCCACTTCTCTCAGTAATTGATGGACCAAGTGGCAGGCCCCGTGGGTCCATGAACCCACCGGGAATTTTCTTCCCAGCTTCCGCGTTGGAATGAACACACCTCAGAGTAGCAAAAGAAGCCCCAGTGGATGGTCTGAACCACCACCTGAGATTATCAGGGCCAATCATGCCTACCAGGAAGATAAGTCGCTTTTTTGCCTACTGGTCTACTGGCGTGAAAAGCCCAAAGTGAGTAGTAGCTTTTAAGTTTGGCGAGAGTCTTCCTGTGGTCCCCACGGAAGTATCTCCCCGCTGGGAAACGAGATCTCTAGATCCACAGAGCTTAAAGCTGTGGGAGGAGGAAACACCCACTCCCCATGGGTCCTGGGAGTGGTGGTGTGTGGGGCTGGTCCCGTGGATTCTCTGTCGGAGCGGACGTCTTAGGGGTGGCCGGGGGAGGCAGCGCCCATTGGCCAAGGGCAAGGCTGGGAGAAGAATGCTGCTGTGGGCTGTCATGAGCCTACCTTTCCGCGGCTCGGGGAGGGGTAGCTGACTGGCTTGGTAAAGAGGATCCGGACGGGCACCAACAGTGTCTACTATCCTGACTGACCCCGAGAATAGCTTTAGAAAAGGTCTGCTTCACCTCCCAGGTAAAGAACTCCAACAGGCTGAGGTCCTGGCTGAGACTAAGAGAGCTTGAAATCAGCAGAGGAGGAAGGATGTTACACGGGTCAACCGGCGCCCTGACTGGGTGCAGAAAAGAAGAAAGGATTCTCACAGCCCCCATGGTCTCCTCCTCACCTTGTTATTTGTATGTCATATGTAGTAACCAAGGTTCTTCCCCTCTCCCTTTCTGCTGCTAATCAGCACAAGATAAATCAGTGGTAGACGCTTATAAAAGTTAGTCCTCAGGGTACAAGATACCAAGGCACAGTTGATGCCAGGAATCAAAACAAAGTCTATTCGGAAATCCAATTGGATTTTTTATTTGCTCTAGTTCTCTGAACCCATCTCAGAAGTGAGCAAATGCCAGCTGAGGTTCTGAAGCACACAGGTGGAGGCAGGAAGGTGGGGAGGAAGGAGGCAGAAGAGAGGAGGAAAGAAAAACCTATGCTCAATATGACCAGATTTTATTCTGGCACATATATAAAGCGAAAATTCTTTTGAATGCATTTATTCACATTAATTCAAATGAATAAATAGTGGAAAAAGAAAGCCTTTCCTTATAAAAGAATGCCAACTAAAAAATGTAGAAAAACACAATTTGGCAATCCATACAGTAACAATTGACTCAGGCAAGAATAATTAATAAGTGCTAAAACTAATGGGTGAAAGTTTAATGAGAAACAGGATATTTGCGTAATTTCAAAGTATAAGCCCACAAGACACTCATTAATTCCAAAGGGGAAAATAGTAACTTTACATTTGAGAAATGTGGTAGTCATCACCTTAACTAAGAGATCAAAGCTGACATCACTAATAACAGTACAAATTGGCATAATGTGTCTCATGAAATAATAGTATTTCTGCCAAAAATTGATATTTCTGAATCTAGTAGTATGAAAACAGTAGGTGAACCAAAATTGCGGGACATTCTATAAAATAACTAGTTTATCATCTTCAAAAAAGTCAATGTCATGAAAGACAATGACTGAGGAATCTTACCAGATTAAAGAAAAAGGAGAGCTATGCCACCTGAGGGTAATAGGGGAAATTTTTTTTGTTATGACCTTATTGGGACAACTAGTAAAATTTGAATAAGGATGCAAATTAGTCCTGATTTTGATCATTTTTCTGTGGTCACATAAGAGAATATTTTAGGACACACATGCTGAAGTATTTTTGGATAAAGAGGCACCTACAACTTATTCTCAAATGGTTCAGGGGGAAAAAAGAGTATCTATTTCTCTGTAACAAATCACCTTTAAACTTTTAAAACAACATTGACCTGTTAATATTTGTCCAAGTGAATATCTTATGTTCACACAAAAACCTGAATGTGAAAGTTTACAGCAGCTTTTTTCATAATTTCCCCAAATTGGAAAAAGCCAAGATGTTCTTCAACAAGTGAAAGAATAAATAAACCGTGGTACACGCGCATCCATACGGTGGAATGCTGCTTGGCAATGAAAGGGAATGAGCCGTTGACTCATGCAACATGGATGAATCTTAAAAGCATTCTGCTCAGTGAAAGAAGCCAGACTCAAAGGCTATATACGCTCTGATTCCATTTATATGCTGCTATTGAAAAAGAGAAACCCCAGGGATGGAAAACAGATGAGTGATTGCCAAGGCCAGAGGGAGAGAGCAGTCAACTCCCAAGGGGCTGCCTGGGGGCAGGTTCAGGTGCTGGATTGTTCTGTGTGGTGCTGGGGTGGCAGAGAAGTGATCTGGCACCTTGGTCAAAACCCACAGGACTTTCACTGTAGGCAGATTTAAAAAACAAACGAGGAAGTGGGGGGAGGTGGGAAGCCAAGTGTGAAATGCAGGGTGAGACAGGTGACCTGTGTGTGTTATGAGCGTGTGACACAACCCCACTGAAGGGGGTGAGGGGAGAGGAGCTGACCTACGTAACTTTGGAAAATGGCGTTTTGACTGGATCCTGGAGGCGAAAGACACAGGGGGCTGCAGGTAAACACTGTCCGCTAGTAATTTTGTTTCTCAGTGGTACGGTTAGCAATTCTGAAACTACTTCACATGTTTGCTAGGGTTGAACAGATAAGTAAATACACTGAGGATAATTGGAGCCAGGTTTATTACTTCCAGAGAAAGAAGTTATAAATACGCAGGGCAGGGCTGGGATGGGTTAGAGGTGGAGACATTCGTCTGGTATTTTTTTATACTCACACAGAAGTTGGCATGGATATGTGGGTGTACATAGGTTAGCACACATACATTTATTTCCTTGTTCTGTCCACTGCGAGGATGTAGGAACAGTGACATCCCAGTAGCAGTTAGCATGCAGCACCCAGATCTTGGTTTTTAAATGCCACTCTCCAATCAAAGGAACCAGGGCTCCTAGGAGAAACAGCTGATTCTAGGGCTGGGGCAGGGAATGGACAAGATGAGCCTGGAGCATCACTCAGTGCCAGAAAGTAAGGAAGGGCTCAAGATAGAAATATGAAAGCAAATGCAGAAACCAACCCAAACTGCTCCCGATGGTCAAAGCCAGAACCACCTAAGCAACAAAACAGCAGTAGTGTTAGATTATAACCCAAAGGATAAAACAGACACCCATGAGTTAATTCTGACATACGTGATCAAACAAATAAATAAGGGAGAAGGGACACTTTCTAGAGCTCTGTAGAGAGGATCTCCAAATAATGCGTGTCGGTGTACGCCTGCCAGCAGGTGAGGTTTAATTCCCTTCCTCTTGAGTGTGGGCTGTACTTAATGACTCACTCCCAAACAAGGGAGCATGGAGAGGGGAAATAGTAACTTTACTCCAGAGAAACCTGGCAGATGTCACCTTCACAGAGTGATCCCAGTTTCCATTCCGAGGGGTAAGTCATGTGGATTCACGTACCCATCCCCTGATCCGAGGCCGTGAGGACACCTCGCCTCCGCAGCAGTCTTCAAAAAGCCCATAAACCAGTTTAAAAATGAGAAAAGGCCAGACGCTTGGAGATTGAGGAGCGTCCTACACAGCGCCTGACCACTGCTCTTCCAAACTGTCGAGGTCGTGAAAAACAAGGCAAGACTGAGAAACTGGCAACGATTAGCGGAGGCTCAGGAGACGACAACCAAACAAGTGGGATGCAGAAAAATAAAACAAAGCGATGACAGAAGGCCCCTTGTGGGTCACATTGGGTGGTGAGGAAAGGGCCCTGTGGGGAGGTGGTAGTCAAACGAAGATACGGACAACCAGAAGGAACCAGCTCTGGGAATGAAAGGGAAGAGCAGCTCAGACGTGGAAACAGATGGCACAGAGCCCTGCGGCTTTCCTCACCTCGTGTGTTGGGGGAATGACGAGGTCAGTGTGGCAGGAGCCTCAGGAGAAAGGTTGAAGGTGAGCTGCGAGATGCTGGAAGGGGCAGATGACACAGAAACTTGTCAAGATTTGATCTGGCCCAAAAGAACTAGAGGAAGGAGATGATTTGAATACGGTGATCTAGAAGATCAGAAAAAATAACCAAGGTAAGGCAAGACTTTCTTCTGCTAATACGATGATATAGCTGGAATAGCCATTCCCAGCAGGAAGCCGGAGCCAGCCCAGCAGAGCCCTGGCTGCAGGACTCAAGATGCGAAGTAACCCTTTTGGCGGGACGCCAGGGGGCCCTTGCAGAGTGCCTGTCTTTATTGATCATCTGTAATTTGGGATCATGACAATTCATTCCTTTGGTGGATGAAACTATAAGACGTAACTGAATTAAATAACGGGGAAAGTCCCCTCATGAACGCTGAGTGGGTCTTAGCTGAATGACTCTCGTTCCTCTCCCACCCCAATCTGTAGGCAGCTCAGAGAGCGGGGAGATGCCCTGCGTGCTGACAGCGTGCAGTCATGCCTCCAGGGTTGGGACTCGATGTTGTGGCAGAGCCAACCCCACAATCCGTCAGGAACACATGACCGTATCAGATACTTTACAACAGGCCTTTGGATGGCAAGCGCCTGTGTCAGTCTGGACTGTCGCTCTTTGCCGGTGACAGGTTACCTAAAAATGAAGGCAGTATAGTATTTTTGTGAAAAGCCTGGGCTCTGGAGCCTGCCTAAGTTCAACTGTTGAATTCAAATCTTGGTTCCACTACAGGTGACTTCAGGTTCCTTCTCTATTAACAGGAAGAATAAGAGCTGACTTCAGAGGCTGTCAGGAAGATTGAGTGAGTTAACACACACGAGGCACTTAGACACTGACCTCATTCGCTCATTCAACAAAGACTTACTGAGCATCTGCTTTTGCTGCAGGAATGCTCAGGGCACTGCACACACTCCAGCAAACAAAACACACAAAGCCCCTGCCCTCTTGTGAAGCTTACGTGTTAACTCTGTCATCCTTGATGTCACAGGGGAACTCAAAGCAAGGTCCACCAAGCAGCAGCAAGGCCTCACCGGGAACTGTGAGATGCACCACCTCAGGACCCGCCTAGAGCTCCTGAGTCAGGATCCCACTGGCAGGTGACCCATCCGCATGTTAACGTCTGAGATGTCCTGCCTAGATTGTAAACCATGGACTTGGACCCAAGGAAACATCATGAAGATTCCCTGGGTTCTAAGGGAGAATGACATTGAAACTTAAAAATTGCTGTAAATAAAAGAATTTTCAAGATTATTTTCATGTAAAAATGTCATGTTAATTGAGGTGAGCTTCAGAGGTGGAAATCTGCCTGCTAGGCGTTTGTACGTGCCCTGGGTCCCTAGGAAATCCTGTCCTAATGCTCATATTCCAGGGTTAATCTCGGTAAATGGCTCCATCTAGTGGAAACAGTTTGATTTTTACATTGTTGGGTATAGCTTAAGCTAATCCTAGAAGGATCTTATGAAAATTAAAGTTCGTTTTAAGAACTTTAAAGAAAATGTGCATGCCTACAATTGACAAAAAGGATGAGGCTTAACAAAAACAGAAATGCTTGTAAAATCCTAGTGTACCTGGAAGAAAGGCTTAGTAACCATCAATTTCTTCCTCTTCTCATGTGAAGGGGGCCCTCGGAACACCAGTTAAGTTTTTGAAAAGTCAGTTCTGATAAGGAAACAAGTGTGAAGATGACAACATCTTAAATATACCTTCCTATCTGGGAAAAATGTGCCTTCGAAGTGAAAATGTAAAGATAAAGTGTCTAGAGAAGTTTCTCAGTAAAGATGCCAGAGATGTGCATATAGCTGCGTATTACCTGCCTTGTAGAAATTATGGAATACCTCAG
The DNA here is from genome assembly GCF_021613505.1 of Equus quagga. NCBI lineage: Eukaryota > Metazoa > Chordata > Mammalia > Perissodactyla > Equidae > Equus > Equus quagga. The sequence goes on from NC_060273.1 coordinate 133,048,466, forward strand.
AAGTGTAACAATGAAAGCTCTCAGGGATCTTTAGTTCCTCAGCATATTGGACTGAAATGACCTTGAGCCAGCACATCTGAAGTATTACTGGAAACCTGCCTGCTTTTTTATTCAGCTCTTATTTTATTATAAAAGATGAACTTGCTGAAAAAATAATAAAGGGAGGTCGGTATGCCAGTGTATGGTTACCAGATCGGTCTCGTCTGGTGCTACGAAGTCATGTGCAAAATCTCCATGAGCGGGCATTTATGTCCCACTTGAAGAGCAATAAAATGTACTCACTACCCAGACTCTTCATGCTTGCACCTTCCGCTCTCCTTCAAAGATGTAACCATCTTAATTTTGTATTACACACTATGTACGCATCCCTATTTATGCACTTTTTAGTCTGTTTTTGAGTTTTATATAAATGGTTTCTCTGTAGGTATTCTACTGAAACTGGCTGCTTTTGCTCAGCACTGTTTCAAAAATTATCCATCCTGTGTGACCTCAGGGCTGCTCCTTTTTCTGTTTTGCTATTGGTTACAATGCTGATGTGGAGATTCTTGCACGTTTCCTGGCACACATCTGGAGTCATTCTGAGGTATATACCGAGGAGAACTGCTGAGTCTTAGCATATACAAGTGTTCAGCTTTACTGGGTAATGGTAGCTGGTTTCCAAAGCAGCAGTCCTCTGTCTGCATTGTCGCTGAGCCTCCTCCTCTATGGTGCATCCTTAGCAGCGACTGGTATTTTCTATTTGTGTGAATTTAGTGAATAGGAAAAGATAAGTAGCATCTTTTCATTTGTTTACGGGCTACAATATAGGTTAATTACTTAGGGGGTGATTTATAGGTCAAAAGACTTATAATTTTGATATTTCTAAACTGCCCTTCAATTTTACTTATTTACACTCTTGCTAGCAACGTGTGTATTCCTGCTTCCTATGCCCCAGGTAAGCGTTTGTCACCAGGCCTGTCTGACCTTTGTCAATGTGAAGGCAATCAAAGTGTAGTTAAATTTCAACTGACTGAAAGTCTTTAAAACATATCCATCATAGGTAAACTATTTTAGTTTACATTGATTAAAAACTAAACAAAATTTAGTCTTCTGTGAACCGTTTAATATCCTTTGCCTATTTTTCTATTGGATTGTCTTACTGACTTCAAGGAGTTCTTTAAAATCTAAGGAAATTAGCCATTTTCTGTGAAAGGTTTTTACTTTGTCATGCAGAATTTTTAGGCTTTTTAAACCAGTCTTTTCTTTCAAGACTTTTGGGGTTTGTGTCACACTTAGAAATGCCTTCCCCATACTAAGATTATACATAAAAAAAGAAACTAAGTTTTCATGTTAGTACTTTTACTTTAGAGCCATCTAGAATTTTGGTACACAGTAATGAGGTAGAAACCCAGCCCTTTTTTGCAAATATCTACTCAGTTTTCCCAACACTTAAGCAATCCGTCTTTTCTCATTTAAGCGCCATCTACTAGTTTCATGTATATTCAGATGTTTCCAGATTTAGTTCTTTTGAGCTATTTGTGAATCAGTAGTTTTAATTCCTGCAGCCAAAACTCAAGAAAGTATCAGATTGGGATTGTCCCATCCTCATTCCTACCTCTTCCCACGATTTCTCTGGCTTTTTTCATATGAACTCTAGAACCTTGCCTAGTAACAAACGAAAACCTGTTGCTAATCTTTCTGGGTAGGTTTTTAACTTTAAATGTAGACACTACAAGCTGCTAATCATTTAGGGGGTCACTTATCTCAGCCCACTTTGGCCCGTTGCCCCTACACAAGCTTCCACGTTTCTTGAACGATTCAGTTCTTAGGAAACAAAGCTACTAACTCAGCCTTGAGGAAAAGGGAAGCCTATGGCCTCTCACAGCTTGGAGGGAGGGAGCAGATAGCTCTCATTCTGATTCTTCAATAGCCATAAGAAGGTCTGCCCAAATCAGGGCCTCCCTTGTTGTTAAGCGCGAAGTCAATTTCCAGTCTTCTCACTTGCTGCTTCTGCAGGCTTCAGTGTCGAGGTTTCAGCTTCAGCTCGCGCCTCCCCTTCTCCTAAGCCTTGGGTGATGTTACTGAGCTCCATGCTCGAGGCGCCGTTTCTACCTTCCCAGTTTTCCATCTGCAGCCAGGTTATCTCCCCTGAACTCCAACTGCCTCCTCCACTTCTCCACACGGACATCTCAAACCAAATGCCAGATTTCCCCTATTTCAGGTAACATTTCCATCCTTCCAGCTGCTCAGCCATCCTCGATTTCTTCCCTTACCACGCATTCCAGCACGGTGGCCAATCTTGATTCCTCCCTTGAAACACATCCAGATAACCCTACACTGATCCCTTACTTCACTTACGTGCAAAACTGACCTCTGCCATCTGGCTTCAGCGTCCTCCCGGATCTCATCTACTACCCTCCTCCCCTGCTCCCAGGGCTCCAGTTACACTCTTCTCACTTGCATACAATACAACCAAACACATTACTGTCTCAGAGCGTTTATTTTTATTGTTCCTTTACCAGAAACACTCACCCCCAGATATGCACAGACTCACTCCTTCAAGGTTTTGTTCAAATAACACCCTCTCAGACACTCCTCTCCCTGACGCCATTTAAAATAGCAAGCCTCCACTCCCGTCATCACCTTCCAGCTGCCTTTTTCTCCTTGGCACTTGTTGCTATATAACACCGTTACCTATCAGCTTCCCACAATAGTGGCAAGAGATTTTCACATATTGAGGTATGGGGTAGCTATTCTGGTTCAAAACTGAAACTGATTCGGCTTCAACTAAAGAAGCCTGACTTATGGCCTATCAAACATACATTGTCCATCTGCTTAACCATCAAAGAGGACGTTAAACAATATCTCAAAGTAAAAGGATGCACTCATTTAGGATAAGAATGCATACTTCCCCTCCTACACCCACCAGGGTAACATCACATCAGTTACTCCTGAAAATAAATTGACCTGCTAATTTGGAACTGAACAGCTCTTTGAAACTTTGATGAACGTGTATCCTGGGTGTTTAATGTACATCCTTTGTTCTAAAAAGGTCTAAGACTGTACTGAAAACCATGAACAATTCTCTGGAATGCTTTCTTCCTTTGTGGAAACTGCCTTCCCGGATTAGTCTTCAGCCAGGCTCGAGTAAAACTCACCTTCTCTCTCCTATCTATAGAATGGTTACTGGTTATTTTGCATGGACAACAGAATATAAGCACCATGAGACCAGGGTACTGTACTGGTGACATAAGACTCAGATAATTACTGAATATGTAACATGAAAACATGGATTTTGTATATAAAATTCCTAAGTAAGACAATCAGCCTATGAAGTCACAATTTACAGCACACATGGTAACACTCATTGAAGTTGCTGCTGGGTGTGGAAATTAGTATGTTATCCAAAAGGAAATTGACTATAACCCCATCTCCTTTTGACATGGCAATTCCACTAAGAAATCACTGAAGGTGTATGCAAACATTTAAGCATAGCGACATTCATCACAACTTTATTTCTAAGAGTGAAAAATTAGAAAAAACTTCTGAAGATCCAACAATAGTAAGAGAATTGTGTAAACTGTTCATAGAATTCGGTGTGGCTACTAACTTGGTGTATATTTATTAACAGGCAAATGTGGATATTAAAAATAATGCACATATGTGCACAGAAATACTGTCATTGCATCACTGGGTAGTTGTATTAAAACTCATTTAAAATCGCTCACTTGTCTTTCTTAAATTGTTTAATGAAGTTCTTCAAAAGGCAACATAAAGCTTGAAAGGAAATACAATAAAATTTAAATTGCCAGAGCAAGATCGCTATACTGTGCACAGAAATGAATCCTGCTGCTGACTGGCACAGAAACCTAAAGGTTCTTGGTATAACAATTTCTCCTCTATCACTTTTGTCAATGGCTTACAAATTGTGTTGAATTTCTAAGCTGTTAATTTGCAAACCTTGTTGACCTGAACACTGGAGAGCTATGTGGACGTTTCGGGAGGGTCTTCTACATCAAGTTCAAACAGATTCTGAGACGAATGATCATAAGACGACAGTCACAGCTCCAGCAGTTTCTGTGTTCAACTGCGCAGTAATGAGGAGTCAGAGCTGTGTAGTGCAACTGCTACTGTGACCATCATTCCAAGAGAGTCGCAGGTAACATAAATTATGGAGTCAGGTTGCTTATGAACTCCTGACAAGATAAAAATGCCTGTCAGTTCAAAAACAGGCATAAATGGGTACCATCTTGAAGTTTGTACTTTACTTTCACTCAAATGTTAAAGACTTACAAATGAAAAGATTTTAGCTTCAGGCACAATTTCTTTAAGATGGCAGCAGCAAAACAGAATCTTGAATAACTAACGATCAGGCTGGTTTTGATTATCTTCCTCCACAAGCTAAGTGCTGAATTCTGGAATCTTACATTCTTTCTTGAAGTTGTGTTTTAGAACATGATACCCCACTTTCAGTTTTTTTTCTCTCCAACACAACTGAGGAATCTCAAATATTTTCATGTGCAGGTAGCAAAGGCAAAGAAACCAGAGTCTCATTTCCATTAAAATTTTCTGGGTTGTGCTGATCTAATCTCAGCCCCTTCCTTTGTTCTAAATCTCAAATAAAAACCAGACTACTATAAACAGTTTTGCAGCTATTTCCCCTGAAATGTATTAAGACATTTAATTTTAATTAATAACATGCAACTATAATGGATTACAACCTGAAGAGGAAACTACCTTTATAAATATTAATTTCCAAACTGCAAGTCTTAATGTTTGGAGGATTCACAGGAAGGCTTACCCGGACGCGCATTCACACCGTCCATGCTTACAATGCTTCATTCACGACTTCACGTTGCATTTTAATTTCCTTTTTGAGGAGCAGTATCTTTCCCTGCTCCCCCACCGAAAGCTGAACCGAGAACCGTTTAGAAATATATCAATAACAGAAGTTAAATTAAAATGTGCAGAAAATAGGTCTTTTACCACACCATACAAATAAGAAAGTATTCAATTTAAAAAATAGATCATGTCAAACAAGAGAGCACTAATGTCTAAGCTCAGAAAAACACCCTCAAAGAAAAAACCCCAAAGAACAAAAAACAACACAACGACAAGACCTATCTGGACCCAAAATGGGAAGAGGAAGAGAAAGGAAAGAAAGCTCATTTCCTTTCATTAAAAATCAGAGTGAAACATCTATAGTTAAACACCTTTATTAACATCGTCAAGCAGGGATTAACATTCACATCTATTATGTCACATCATACAAATGTAAATACAAAATTACTACAGTACAATATATATTCTCTGCATGATCCAAAATATTTGGTGGCCCCAAAAAACTCTCTTTAAAATTCAGCAGCTTATCAAAAATTAAAACCGTATTCTATGTAAAATGAAGATCTGTTAGCACAGAGTTAGACTTCAAGAAGTATCAACTGAGCACAGTTTGAAGTTGCAGGAGGATATGTTTGAAGGACACATTCTAACATAGTGTGGCAGGTACAGGAAACATCCGATTTAAAGCTTTAAGCATAACTCATACAACCTAAGTTGTCAGCAGAAAGATCCAGTTATTTATAACTAAAGCTAAAACTACTAAATTATTGCACCCAATGTTAACATGAATATTAAGTGTAAAACTGTTTTATAACATGAATTGATTAACCATGTTTAAACATCTCCTCTCACAGACGATCATCTATTAAGTAAAATTAATTACACAGTATTGTCTAATTATTATCTCCATAAAATATCATCCAATCTTCATTTGGTTACACATCCACAGAGGAAACAACAATGAAGCGATAGTGGAGAACACAGCGGAACCCCTCTGCCAGGCTGGTATGGGAAGGGACTAACACTGCCTTAGAGGCTAACCATGTCACAGGAGGCTTTCAGGAAGATAATCAGACTTGCAAAATAGCTAATTCTGCATAATACCAAGCCATAGTATAAGGGGATTCTATGGTAGGTGCACAAAAATTGTTTTAAAGGGAAAATACTATTTCCTTAATTAGTGATATAATGCTTGGCAAATAGATTTGGTTTGGTTTTAAAATGTACAACAGGTACAAAAGAAAAAAATCACCATTTGCCTTCCCTCAAAATCATGCATACATTTTTTTTAAACACAATACATTCTGGGATACAAATCACAATAAACAGTTGCTATAATTTAAATGTATACCTTAAAATTAATATGCACAATAATTAGGCATAAAGATAAAGATGACATATTAAGTAACACCAACGGGGGCAGATCTACATAAGACTGAGAAAATGAGTTCTACGTCACCTGAAAAGTATTGAAGTGAATGAAACCTTCGTGTAAAATTTTATTTTTTAAGAGGCATTAGAAATATCCCCATATTTAATACAGTCTGAAGTGTACTAAGTAGGTATAGAATGCTCTTGCATGGTATTATTACCAGACAAAATTGTCACACAGCTCTCTATCGATCTGACCTTGCATCGAGATTATCCCAGACCCCTCACAACCTGAAGACCAGTTTCTGAAAGATCTCCATGCCTACACTTCAATAACAGCACTAGTAGCGACAGTTAGTGTTTTCCCCCTTGGATTATTTGCAAAAGTAATTCAACAAGCAAAGCTGTGTGCATTTCAAATACTGCTGAAAGAAGGATTTAAACTGCAGTTATGCATGAGACACCCTTCCCCTAAGAAGGATGTTTTTGCACCGTTATCTGTTAATACATTCAATATGAATAATATAGATTAATTATATGAAGCAAAAAAACCACTTTTTTCTTTATGGCAAAGGATTTAAGTTAAATTTGGACTAAAGGGTTTTTAAGACATAATGAGTTTAATTCTGGCATTTCAGCTATGTAATATAACATAGGACAGAAAAATTTACACTTTCCTATCTTGAGGGTCTGGAGAAAAGGAGGACCAAATTGAGCTCACTCTCAAGGCAAACCTGCACACAAAGGGCTCACCAAGGATTTATGCCACCCTAGTCCACTAGAACAGGGACTGGAAAATCAGACTAAATGGGAGGACTCTTCATGAGTACACTAGAAAATAAGGAATATAAGTGTGATGACCCTTTATAAGCATATGTCACCAAAGCAAGAAGGATACAAGAGTATTCACCTGAGATAAAACTTGTATCTGAATATTTTATAACTGAGTAGACAAAACATTTCAATAGAGGAAAGTCAGTTGAAATTATTTTAAAATATACATCTGATTCTATCTTACAATATATGCAATTTAAGCAATTAGATCAATGAAAAAGTCTTAACAAAAAAAAAATCACAGTGTTTATCAATATGTTAATTACAAAATGTATGCTACGTTATTTTGTTTTTAAGATGTAATGGCTTGGTTAAGTGTTTTAAAATCTATTCTGAAATATAACTTGCATCACAAAATCAAGTAGCAATAATGTAAAGCATCAGAACTGGCTCTTAAAGATTATTTACATGTTGATTATTTGGGAAATAACCAACCAAAAAATATAAAAAAGTGATTTTTTTTATACAGTATGAAGTTATTAAAGAGATCAGACAATACAAAAAAGAAACTCCTTCCTGAATAAATGAACATCTGTGGCACTAAGTTCACTTACTAATGGACTATAACATGGAACTGCCAAACATGCATTTAAATTATATTAAATACACTTTCTGTTTCCAACTTAGGTTGATCAGCAGCTTTTGTTCTGTTAGAATCCTTCAAAGAGAGAAGCTCGAACAGGAAAAAGAAGGCATATAGAAAACAGTAAACACTGACCTCCTGAGGTTCCTACAACAAACATAAAAATATTCAAGTAGAAAATCGACATCACTGAGCAGCGGCTATCTCTGTAGCTGAGCACACTAACAGCACTTCAGTGTGTAAGGAGCAGATGAAGTAAGCCGTGCTTGAAGCATGCCAAAGGCAGGAACACTGGAATGTAACAAAGACAGACTCACAAGTTCATAGACATTCAGTCAACAGTCAAAACTATTACAACTACACCACAAGAATTTAGTCGCTTTATATATATCCCATGATGTATTAAGTTTTCAGAACAATAGATGCTAAATTGGAGCTTACCTCAAAAGATAACTTAAATGGCTTCTGCAAATTCCTATGCTATACTATGCATCTGAAATATACACTGGGAAGGAACAATAACTTAGAAGGAGAGAAACATAAAAGAACCAACCCAATCTCAGGTTGCCAGCCGTACATACTCAATTTTATTTTCTATTTTTAAATTAAATTTCCTTTTAATTTAAGAACAGGTTAAGTGACTTGAAAAATGGGCACATTCTTGTTACATATCTGCCTAACTGGAAACCAATTCTTAGTCAAAGAGGTGACAATACTGCTTTTCAGTGAATATAGAATTGTCAATTATAGGTCCAGATAACTTTACTGAAGGTTGTTTCTATGTTTTAAAGTGTTTAGAGAAGAATTTCATTTCTTTCAATTTAAAGTATTTATCATCTGTTCCAGAATATTAAAATATCTCCCATTTTAAATCCTAAAAGTATTCAAACAATTACAGAATATCACTAGAATTTAAGGATAAAACAGCTACCCTAACCAGGTTTTAAAGACTAACTAGGAAGCAAATTTTGAGCTCCCAGTGAAGCAATGGTACTGGAAAGCAAAATGCGACATACCCTTTGGATCCAACTTATAATTAAAAAAAACCCTGGACATTATAAAATATTATTTAACTTCAGGTTCTACAGACTGAAATTTGCAAAGCCAAAGTAGAAGAAAGAAAGTGAAAGGACATGTTAAAAAAAAATACACATACACACAGTAACAGAAACCTTTCTGCATGCTACCATGCATTTGAAATTTCTTGAAACGGTATTTATAAATCCACACGCATACAGCTCAAACTTCAGTGCAATGGCTGTATCATTCAACACCTTTAGAAGAATAGAACCATGCAAAGAGGAGCAAGTGCTTATAAAAATGGTTATTCAGAATTTATTCTGCAATGCAAAGGTGACAAACTGAAATATAAAAGGTTGTTATGGCTTAACATTTCTGTTGCAGATTAAATATGCAGCATTGAAAAATGGAAAGGTGTGGCTTCATCTCTGACCAGCAGAGTTAAAAAGAAAAATCTCTCCATTTTCCTTCATCATCATGGGATACACTGCTCAGGCAATCCAAATTAATAAAGACTTGCACTTTCATATGGACACAAGATCAAGTGTACCAGTTAGGTTTTCACATTCACAGTATATAAGAAAATACACATGGAAGGAAAAGTAAAGGGTTAACTTAACAAGGATTTATTCACAGGAATACATGTAAGTAGAGAAAAATAACAGAAAAGCTAAACAAATGAAATGAAGAGGATCCAAACCAACTTTCACTCTGTAGCTTTTTACTTACACCCTGTGTGCATATATCTAGGGCACAGAGGGCCACCAACATGCGCCAATACAGTGTAGGAACCCTGCATTACATCCATTAACTTAAACATATCTTTAAGATCATGCTTTGAACAAAAAAAGAAAGCTCAGAAGGCAATATGTTGAGTGGGAATAAACATTGAAGTATAGCAATCATGTCTTCAACTTCTACAATTGTCTTTATGTGCCAACTAACATTTATGCAGCCTCTTACAGATCTTTTACCATGTAATTTAAGTTTGAGAAGTTTCGATAAAATCACTAGTAGTATATAACCATGCAGAAAGCACATCACACTGACAGCACAGAGGCAAGGATTTTGCACAGGTATATCAGCTTTCCACATTGTGCAGGTTACACACAATACAATATCAATCTTATTCCTAACAGATCCTAAAAAGATATTTCAAGGCCTAGCTGTAAACTACAGTACTTTATATCTATATTCTTAATAAAAATAAAATCCACAAATCTTAAAAAGGAATTTTAAATGCAGGGCTATATTGAATCGGTCAACGGCAACACATACTGGCGCCCCAGCTAACTGAATGCCAATCTCACCCCATGCTGCGAGCACGCCCCCCCACGGATCAAAGGGCCCCATCACTGAGCCAGAACGCGTGCCTGAACCTTCAACTGCACTTTAGAAGTAACGTCCTGGCCTAGAAATTAAATCTAACGAAGTACAACCATCAAATTATATCCACTACATTAATGTTTTAATGCAAAATCAAGATGTCAATCTTTAGTTCGATATGCCCAGCCCCACTTCTTCCTCCCTCCCTGCCCACCCACCAAGGTCAAAGGAGTGACTCAGTTGGCATCTCACAGGGTGCTTCATTGTTTAGATTTGTTTTGTTTTATTTCCAACTTTTTTGGGGGTACCTTAAATTGTAACTTCCAAGAACCTGCTTCTACTATGGGTAGGCAAGCTGATTTTAACTCTATTAGCTTCATTTATGTAGTTCTTCATCAGCATGCAAAAACAAGGCCCCATCATGGGGGAAAATTTATCAAAACCTTTAAATTAAAAAAAAAAAAAAGCTTCTTTACTGTCTGTATCCCCCATTCTTAGGTTTCCTTTATTGTGCGCTATAGAATTTTTTCTTTCTTATCCCTATGCGTCATTTATATGGTTCTTGTTTTGGTACAATTCCCCATAATATTCCAGAATGTACTGTTTTGTGAGTAGACTGAATAGGTTTGTTTTTTGCTTCTTCACATCCAGTGCGGAGTTGTAATTGGAGACAGATTTCCACCCACAAAGGCTCCAGATGTTAAAACTTTTCCCAACATCGACTTATACAGTGACGGCAACACCTCCCTCCCGCCCCTCCCAGTAGGGTTGGGTTGCACTGTATTCCCTACTGGGTTGCCCTTCCCCCCGTAGAGGGTAACATTTTCCCTGGGTGCAGAGGCTCCCTCACAGTCTCCAAGACCGAAGGACCTGCAAGAAAACAAAACAATTTCAGACTTTAGCAACTGCTCCTCTTTTAAAGCTGGTGCCACACAGAATCAAGTAACCCTGCTCTTTCTACCTAAAGAAAATGGGAAATTGGACCGACTGCCTAAGATAATCTAGCCAATGATAACCCCTTGCTTCCTCTCTCCGACGGCTCTCAACTGTCACCTGCAACAGACACGAAAAGCGACAGCGAGCTGAGGACACGCAGAGAGTAGTGCAGCACTCTGAACAGAGCAAACAGGGGAAACGGGCCTTGCAGGATCCCATGAGCCTAACGCTTCATCCCCTTCCGCACACTGGGCCCAATGCAAACTGGTTACATTTTCATAAGCTACCTTACTTCAAAATTAAACAGAAGATTTTTTAGGACAATCACTTTGCCTAGTAAACATTAAAACACTATGCTTTTGCCAGTATTCCTAATATTAAGCAAACAAAAACCCAATCTAACAAAAAATAAAAGGAGCATTACTTATTTTTGGTTGTCTGATGTTTTAGCTTAGGAGGCACTAAAGGTGTTCACACTGCAGTAAGGTCACTACACTCAGCAAATATCAAAAAGCAAATTTTAACACCCGCCTTCTCAATGTTTCCGATAATTCCTCCGGCTCTATTTTACTCCATCACTTCCTATACTCTCAGGCGTCTTGCTTTTCCTGGTAAGGACTTTTTCAATGCCAGCACAGGTTTGATGATGAGAAGGACATTAAGACATCAAGGCAGATTACTGGGAGATCATAACTAGTACCTGGTAGTGGTCCTTCTACAACAAAACTCTACTAACCACTCAGGCCAAACTCTGGACACTGATGAAAGTTTGGGTGAATTTACAGAGGGTGACTGGCCCACCTGTGGAGAAGTACAAGTAACCCCTTTTCTCTGCCTCTGAAAAAGGGGAAGAAGAGTACAAGAAAGACCGGAACAAAAGCTACCAATGCACTTTTACCTCTAATTAGAAAACTGAGAAGTATTTCATACCTTGTCTTAGAACATGCTCACCACAGTTAATTCCTAATTGGTGATATAATAGAGACCACAGAGGTCATAAATCTGAAAGTGCTCAAGACTCAGTCCACTCTTGAATCTTTTGGCCCTTGATGATAAAAATCACTCTCATGATTTAACATAAAGTGAATCAAGCACTTTTCCAAAATGCTCAAGCCACAGAACAGCTACAAGGACCCAAGACCACAGTGGGACCAGACGCAGAAGACTGAGATGTTCCAGAAGCCGCGAGTCCGTTTATATGGCCTTCTAGGTTACACAACTGGGATGCTGAAATCTTCCCAGTTTAAAATCTAGCTCACAGTAAAGAAGCAAGCAAGCTGAGAAGAAGTCCGACGTAAGGGGTAATTCACTGGTGTGCATCCTCTGGACATAGACTGAGTACTCTCTGGCCCTCCAGCCGTCTCAGTTCATGTTCAAAACCGAAAGAAGTGTATCCTGGTTCACATTGTTAACACTTACTGAGCCAACTTGGTGCGTTAGGCAATACACTAAGTTCTGGCATCACATATAGTACAGTATTTAATCCCTGAAACAACTCAATGAGGGAAGTGGGGTCAAGAGACCAGAATTGTTCATTCAACTAAATAAAGAAAAACTCAGGGAACAAGAGTCTAAGTGGACTTGCCCCTCTACCACCCCAGATCAAACACAATCTTCCACTGCCCATTTCAAAACGCAGTGCTAGCCACAGGGTAGGTGCCCAAAAAGACAGACGTTGAAGAATGAATGTTAAATATTCTTATCTACTGAGGGCAAACCCAGTTCCAGTTTTACCTGGGTTTTCCCTAAGGCTCACAACACAGAAAGTCCCTGATACATCAGCCTACAAATCCGTGCTTCAAAAGGAAACCGTTTTCACCCCACCGCAGTGACCGTCAGTGACCTTATGGGGTGAACAGGAAAAAAGCACGAGCCGCAGCAGCGCTGAGTCATCTGACCAGCACGCCAACTTGGATGTCCTCCTGAGGATTCAAAGCGGGACCTGCAGCGTCTCTTGCTGGTTCTCTGAATGCATTCTCTAGCCTCCACTTAAGTCACTGTAAAGTCCAGCATAGCTGGAGACTGTTTCACCCAGCCTCTGTAGAACAGACTCTACTCTATTTAGCAGTTTTAGACTGTGGTCCTAAGTCTCTTCATCGTGAAAAATTCCAAACTTCTTACAACTTACCCCTAATCATGGGATTGCAGCTTAAGCGTACGAGATTAAACACCGTAAAAAGCTGCAAGACGCTCTTTTAAGGGAAGCGGAAACTGGTCAGAGAAACGCCTCCAATTTTCATCCCCAACTTGATTTTTAAATCCATGAAGGATCTACAGAGAGTTAGAAAAACCATTCAATTATCAATAACAAGAGAGAAAACCTCAAATGTGCATAGCTTCTGACATCAAATATTATTGGTTTTATTATTCTAAAATTTTATCCTTTTAAGGTGGTAATTCTCACACATTGTTGGATTCTACGCCATTTCACGTCTTGCCTAAGAGCCCCTCAGAAAGCGTTCAACTTTGCCTTGAGGAGGTCGGAATTCAGCAAGTGTCCTCCTCACAGACGCAGTACTCTAAGCAACCTCTGAGTAACATGAATGAAAAAACCCCAGAAAAGGACAGAATTCACCCAAGGGATAAAATTTCTATGCCAGATTAAGTTTTTTCAAATTGGAAATAAATAAAGCTTTGGGTTTATGCTGCAACTGTAGTTCACTAATATTAGCGGCTTAAATGTGTCACAGCATTTTATTTCTCATTTTGTTATGGCTGAGTGCTGACTGGAGTCAATTAAAAGAGAGCACTACTAAAGCAAAGAACCAGATAGGTTTAACCCCGTGGAGAAAAATATCTTTAAAGTCCATGCTCTGTGGATACAGTCACTGCTGTATCTTAAGAAAAGATCAAGCCAACTCCTTTATTCAGTATTGATTTGAAGACTCTAAGCGTCCTATGAAATATATAGTAAACTTTCCAACTAGGATGGTAACAGTCCCAAGATGTACATTATAAAGACTTATTAGTTACCTTACAGAACATGTCTCTCAGGTCATCCTTTGGATTAATCCAGGATGCAACAGCATCACAAAAAAATATAAAATCCTGTAACAAGCAAAAATACATCTTAGGCTGATATATTTGTCAAACACAGCAAAAGAGCTATGCAAACTTCAGAATACATGTCACAATAGAATCCTAGCTTAAAAAAAGAAAACATTTTAAGAATCACCTATGATCATGAGGAATTCTAAGAGATTACTTAACGGATGCTGCTATTACTCCACCATCAAGGAACTACTGTGTATTCAGTTTATATTGGAAGTTAATGCCCTTTTGTATTTTACTTTACATCACAAAACCCGTCTAGTAAATGCTTACCATCAGCAAAGGACTGAAAGCATCAAATCAGCATCAATTTAAAAAAACCGTCACTTTTTTGGATTAAAGAATTATATAAATTCAATGATCTTACAGTTCTGACTAGCCTAGAAATAATTTTAAACTACTTAAGTGTATACCTAATAAGCTCAATTTGAAGTATTGTAGTAGACCTAAATTCAAGACGTATCTTCAGATAGAAACTATGTCCAAAAGTGAGAAGAAAAACTAATTATGCAGTGACCAATAAGACCCAGCTCAACTCAAACAAAAAGAAGAAAAAGCCCAATGCTCAGACAATTACTCAAAAGATCACCAGGTTATTCTGACTACAAGAATAAGGCAACAACAGGTATATGCTTTAAATATTTCACTATTTTCCAATTTTGACTGTCATAATGAAACAGTCCAGTATACAACATTCAAGATATTGCTGATGTTCTGATATGTCAACTACTTTAAATTTTATTATTAAATTCCGAGAACTTCATTAATTTCAAAATTTACTAACATTAAAGTACATGTATAAAACACACATTTAGGCAAATAAAATGCCATGTGCCTAAAGTTCATGGTTTATTCAAATTATGATTACCTATGCCTTCCAAATAACGTGATGTTAAAAGTTAAAATATATACAAATCTAGAATTTGTGATTAAAAATTTAAACATAAGAAATAAGACATTTCCTTTTAACCGTACCCAAATAAGTATGTAAAAAGCAGAGATTTCTACCAACTCTAAAGTTGTACATGATCTCATGACCACATACATGTGTTACTTCCACCATCTTAAATGTTAATTCAATAAATAAACAAACAACTAAAAAACCCAGTATGAAAAAGGATCCTTCTTAATACGGTTATGTCATCTCAGACACCTCTGAAACACATTTAACATGACACAAAAGTTCTTAAGTACTGCAAAAACAGAAAATGTCAGGAGGTTATTTTGCAACCAGGGCCATCTCTAAATAGTCCTGGCTTGTTTTCATAGTCAGACATTAAGGTTTTACAAAGGTGAAATTAGTCAAAAGATTGTTTCCAGTTCTCCTTTGTAAGTTTTCAAGGCCTACCACCTACATCAATTTGAATTTTATAAGCTGGTAATTCACAATGTTTCTAAACCCGAATTACCAAACACAGTCATTAACAGAAGACAGGAAACACCAAGGTCTCAATGACAGTGTTTGAAGCGCCCATCTCTTGGAAGGGCCAGGTCATTTTCCTGACCCTCCCATGCCGTCCTCTCCTCAAAGTTGGATCCAGAGGTGGCTCAGACTCATGCCTGATACTGTTGCCAAATAATTTTAAAAAAATGCTAAAAATGTCTAAACATAGTATGAACTAAGACAGGAAACGATAAGGATGAATCAATCATAAGCTCTCAGAGTTACAGCAGTTTCAATGGCTGATTTCATTTTCCATTTTATTCACTGCTGAGTCTCTAAGTTTGATTCTAAGTAACAGAAACAGTACCCTATTTGGTCACTCTTTTAGGTGTAGATAACCTCAAACTCAGCAAACTGTTATTCATGGACAGGAGGCATGTACACAACAAATAAATGAGGTCCAAATGTGAATGGAAGCAGCTTTGGGTTAATGTAAGACAAGAATGTAACTGTTCTCCAAATCTGCCATTACTATGTTTTACAACAAAAAAAGATGTAGGAAATAAAAACAGGCATTATCATTTCAAGATATTAACAAATATACATTTTAATATATAATTTGTTTCAGTACCTCTAAAAAATGTTAATAAATATAATATTTTTAGGATTAAAGTGTTAAAATATTTCCTCCTTTAAAGTTTCCTTATTCAGAACACTTGAAGTTGAAGGCAGAGCCTTGCAAACACCTTACCTGGATCACGCCGCTGGGGTTCACACTGATCATGGTGCAAATCCCACGGAACGCTGAGTCCTTCTCCTCATTGTCCCTTATGTTCCTCAGAGAGGTGCACCTATTGAGTTGTAGAACTGAGGTTAGTGTGCAAGTAAAAAGCAGGCTCAATTACAACACTAATGGACAGTATTTAATGGAATAAGCACCACAGCATAATGTTTATATTCAAAGAATTTTCATAAAGCTTAAGTTTCTCCACTTCCTGTATGCTGGGCCCATCTAATCTCAACATAGTAGAACCTTGAAATTTACATTTTCTTATTAATAGACTGCATCTATGAAATGGACAGTTGATTTTAATCTCCCATTTAAACTATTAATGAGCTTGAGTCAGAAGTAAATTACCAATTTTTAAAACTGTATTATGACTTGTATTCCATTAAACACTACTAAAAATGACTTGAAAGATTATCAATTGAAAAGAAGCAGAACATAGGCTATACTGCCACAATATAAACTATTATTATACAACTTATGGTGTAGATGTTTAACTTTTACATTAACAAGCAAATAAGATTTTTATACAAAACAAATTTAAACATGTATTTCTTAATGCAATCCAAGTTTTCAAATTAACTCTTAAAAAGAAACATAATGCAAAACCCTAAATTTATAGAATTTGCATGCATCTTTATTTTACTGGTGGATATTTAAATGCTTTTTATGTATAATCAAGCTTTTTAACACAGCAAGCATGTGACAATCTTATCCCATGCATCAATTAGTCGTTAGCCACAACATAAAATAAATATACATGACGATGCTACTGAAAAACCTCACAAACCTGATAGGACAAGATTAGTCACATGGTTGGCAATGATTAAGGATTGTGATTTTTGTAACCAACTGAAAATATATCTAAAAGTGAGATAGAAAGAGAAAGAAAGAGTGAAGAAAAATGAATTAAAAAAAAAGATTGAATAATACACACCAGGGTCTTATAAACTGCTGTAGCATGGGGGCCACCTCTTGAGGACAAACGTAACCAAGACGACCAATTGTTATTGCTAAGGTAACGCAATCACGGTTATACACCACCAAACGCCAACCAAGACATGAGCAAATGAGGGGGAGGAGAAAAATAAAGAAAAACAACAAATAACTCAGAAACAGAAACCAACAGAATTTGTGTATGATAATAAACATAAGATTTCACCAGTGCTGTTTATTACCACCCCCTAAAATAAGGGGCAGCAACATATATGGCATACTCTTGGAAAAAGAAAAACAAAAGGAATTAAAAAAACTTTAAAGATTGAGAGAACACCAAAAACCGTGACAAACCGCTTTTCTCGCTCAATCAAGTGTCAAGAATTTATCATTCTCTGGTAGCAAAAAGATGAGCAATCAAAATGGATGGATTTAGAGATTCTTCATTCAAAGCCACTGGAAATTTCAGAATTTAATAAGGAAATCTGTTTTTTCCCCAAGAAATACTGTACATATGATTACATTTCTGAATTGTCTACACTTCTCAGAAGTTAACATTTCTTTCTCACTTCTCTACATCTCTTTTTATAAAATTACCTACAAATTTAATCCAAATTTTGGTAGGTTTTGTTTTGTTTGTTAACATTTCCAAAACAAACCAGTGAATCATTTGTTGCCTGGTATCAGAATCAGCTGTCAAATTTAAGTGTTAGGGTATGCACTGAATGAATGGACTGGAAGATTGCTGTGCTATGTTAAATCTCATTCCAAAAACCCTCCAATGGTGACGGTAACAGTAATCGACATAAAAGCCCGCTAATTTCGAACCATATTTGACATAAAGGAAATTTAGACAGTCCACTTCAATGACACGTGATAGGTGGACTAAAAGAACAAATAGTCTGTCTTCGCCTCAAAAGGCATAGCCCAAAATAGATGATAAAACATTAGACTGATTACATGCTAATATTTTATTTTAAAAAATTTTGAAGTGGGAATTAATCAAACATATTCACCATCAAATTCAGGAAGTTCTTAAACTTACACTGAGCTAAAACAAGTGCAACTCAGAACTGCATCCTGCAATTCCAAGGTACGTACATATAAATACATTTATACACACGGGAAAATACAAACAGAAAACAAACCATAAGAGCTTTAATGGTGTTCTCTCAAAAACTTACAGGTCAACCTTTCATAAAAAAAGGGTGGGGGTAAAGAAAAATGTTTAAGGATTACTTGAAGCAAACTACACAGATAATACTAAAATCCAGCAGATTCATATGAAGCAAGAGAAAGAAAACCTATGTTCAAAAGACACAAACTATGCAACATTCTCATTAAACAGGCAAGTATGAACAGTCCAATGAAACATGCGATAAAGCAGATGATGGTCCATTGAGAAAGTTCAGTGTAGGATATACTAATGGGGAAAAGCAAGTAACTGCACACACTAAGGAATTGGCTTTATGAAACACCAAGATAATGGTAATTAAGTTGCTAAAATCTATAGACATTCGGCATTGACAATGATTTTACATTAATAATTAAAACCCCACCACTCTTTCAGGTAAGGAACTAGGGAAACATTTTCCGCAGCCACTTGTGATAAGAGTAATCCAGTGAATCCCAAGTGTGTTTGTTTCTCAATTGGATCAATTTGATCCGTCAACTTGATGGCCATTGTCAACGACCTTTTGATTTACTCATGGTAGCATCATACTTAGAATATAATCTTGTAAATAAAGCCAATTTGTTAAAGGAACTCTAACAAATTCATGAGCTGATATCCCACAAGAAACTTTAATATACATTACACTCAACATTTATTTGCAGTTATCCATTCACATTTAAAAATAAATAGGAAGTTTCTTTAGGTTCAACAGTAATTTTATAATGGCAAGTGTTCCAAATCTGAATGTCATGTATAGGTACTGCATTCTAACAAGATAAAAACCTGACAAGATTTCGTAACCATCCTATACATAGATTTCTGTACTTTTCAGCATGAAAATCTAATTTACTTTATGATATAAATAAACAGTACCCATACAGCCAAACAGCCAATATAACTGTTTCATAATTAAAAGATTTCCTTCCATACCAATAAACATAGCAATATTAATCACATTAGAATAAACTTATTTTGAAAACGAATTTTCTTACTTAGAAAACCTTGTTTTAATCTTTGTCTGGTATTTTGCTAAGACCCCTACTGACTATGAATATATTATTGGAATTACCTTAGAATATAAAGAAAAGGATATGCCTGATTGAAAACAAAATTTACATCTTTTATCATTACTAGCAAAAATCAGGAAGATGGAAAGGAATCACCCTGAAATGTGTTCTGTAGTATGGAAGGGCCTCTTTATTATAAACATGCTTTCTATAAATGCAAAAGAGAAACAAGCCTCCTGAATAAAACCCGACAAGGTACTGCTTAAGTTCCCAGTGTGAAGGAAAGTATACAATGAAATACAAAATACATCTGCCATCGTCAACCAATTAGCCACTATGCTGCAATCTATTTTTGGCCACATTTTTACAGATTAAAAAAAAATCATTACTTCCCAGCTCCCAGTTACTCTATGAATTAATGTGAAAGTAAAATGCATACTATTCAATAGCTATTTTAGCTGGGGTCCATTTTACGGAGTATTAAAACACCAGGATGGGAGAGAAAACTTTTTTAAAAGTTTCTGAAAACTAGTTATGGAATGCGGCTACAATAGTACACTTCATTACTGAGAATCCAAAATAGCTGTTAATAATAAGCCAGGTTTCTACAGCTAGCTTTGCTTTGGTTTCTCTACGCATCTTAAGTGAAAATTAAAAGGCAAATAATTTTCTCTTCACCGTTAACAGTTCAGTCATATGGTACCTGTGTTCTCTAACAACGTCTTTGGTGTGTTGGGTCTGTTAATGATTTCTACAAGCTGGTGCAACACCATAGGGATATAAGGCTGCATCTCTATACCTAGATCATCCCCAAAGAGAAAACAAAGAGAAAAATTTGAATGTTAAAATATCAATGGAAAATATTTTGCTCCCTTTATTAACTGTGACATAAGTTATAGAAAAATATATAAAGCTCACTTACATTAAAAAAAGGGCAACTACAAAAATACTAAGGCATCTAAAAATGTATACTTTTAAAGGGGAAACAATCTTACCCATCTGGATGGAGATCTCTCCAATTGCCCATGTGGCATTATTGCAGACCGAAATGAACTCTGGGTTTAGGTTGGTTCCCAATATTGGCATGAAATCAGCTAGAAAAAAAATTTTTTAAGAACTATGTAGCAAACTTCTCAAGAGCAGTGTATTGTGCTTTACAGGAAATCTACTAGGTGGAAACTGAAATCTAGGCAAGAAACAGCCATGTTTTTAAAGGTGCTGGTAATACTTAAGAAACTGAAGGAGGCACTATGGCCACCGAACTTCATGTGAAGTAGCCCAGGACATGTAAGTTTTGGTTGATTTTAGGTGTCATTAAAGAGAGTTGGTCAGATAATCTCTCTTGCATTAGACTGAAAACATTCAAATTAAAAGTGAGGAAAATGTAATACAATAGAACTTCCTTTCAAAGCTAGTTTTTCACACACAGAAATTTTTTTTTAAATCAA
Organism: Equus quagga; assembly: GCF_021613505.1. Taxonomy (NCBI): domain Eukaryota; kingdom Metazoa; phylum Chordata; class Mammalia; order Perissodactyla; family Equidae; genus Equus; species Equus quagga. The sequence goes on from NC_060273.1 coordinate 133,069,144, forward strand.
TGATTTTGGCTTTTAAAATAACTTTTACCCTAGTGCACAGACTGTGATCTGTAAATATCATTTCCACTCAGAAGGAATGGAAGCTCTCAGAGAAAGGTCTCCTACAGGCTAAGGGCAGGGAATGCACAAAACAGGCCTGGACAACGCTGTCATCCCAGAGAGGACTCAGGAGCTGACTGGGCAAGCTCCCACTGCCATCGGAGGGCAACGTAAGCATTCCGAGTTCATACTGACACTCAAAAACTGAAAACACACTACAGATACCTGTGGAGCATGCTGGAAACCAATTCATTATTTTGAAAACTGGTAAATAAAGAGAGAGAATCAAGTAATTATCCTGCCTCTCCTGTATGATTTGTATTTTAGGTATAAATCATAAAATTTATTGATATGGGAAATGTCTCTACATGTGTGTTCTCACTGTTAAACAAAGCATTAGAATACCATCATTTTTTTTTCAAACGCCCAATAAATTAGTGGATCCAAGCCTGGGTTTCTAATCTGGGTAATACTGGTAACGGGGGCCAGCTCACTCTCGTGGGGGGTGGGGTGGTGGTGGGGGGAGTTTCTCCTGTACTGCAGGCAGTTTAGCAACATCCTCTACCCACTGGACACCAGCAACCCCCAGTGGTAAACAGAACGCTCTGCAGCAGGGGGCGTGAATGGCAGCAAAACTGACCTGGGTTGAGAACCATTATCTAGCAAACAACCATCATGGCTGATAACAGAGAAAAAAGAAACTACACACTGTGTGCCTCCTGAAGAAGGTACACGTGATCTATAAAGTTTTAAAATAAAAAAGAAATAAAACCCTTTCACACAAGTTTAAACTCCTAACTACTAAATTAAATGCTAAGTACCTGTAGAAGGAGCTTTCCATGAAACAAGAATTCATTACTTTCATTTAGAGGAGTGAGCTTAAACTTAATGGTTTAACACATCCTGATTAATGTTACTACTCAAGGTTCAGAAGCACAGTTGTTATTCACAGCACGACGTGGAAGCACGTGAAGGGGGTCACAGGGACCAAGGTCTAGTTATAAGGTACGTCAGTCCTGGGGATGTGATGGATGACCTGGCGGCTACAGCCAGGGATACTGTATACGTGAATGTGGAAGAGAGGTCTTAAAACTTATCACAAGGGAAAAAAACCTTTCTAACTACGTGAGGTGATGGATATTAACTAAACTTACTGTGGTAATCATTTCACATTATATACACGTATCGAATCACTGTGCTGTACACCTTAAACTTATACAATGTCATGTGTCAATTATATCTCAATAAAACTGGAAAAAACCCTCAAACTCAAAAGCACAACTGTATCAAATGAAAAAAACCATTGAGGTCAATGTTTTAAAGGTTTATTAAATCATGGATCAGAAACAACCAAGGTTGGGTATAGAAATGAAGGAAAAATAACTGAAACCCCATTTAATCCATGGGTGCAACAGCAATTCAAGTTACAGTATTTAAGGAATCCTTTATTATGTTCACAAAAGGCTAAGACAAATGCTATGCTATTAAAACAGAAACAAACCATTATTTACTTTTAAAGTAAATTGTTTGAAAAGTTTCCTATGATACCTGAAAAAGTATGCTGGCTTATCATGAGAAAACTTGATTACTATTATTACTTCTGGGTACCTCTACCAAAAAGAGGCTATTCAAAAGGTATCCACGAGCCAGCACATGGTACCAAGGTCTCACAGGTGGCATGGCCTCCACGCTACAGGAATGCTTTTCCACCTTCTCTCCAGTCACACGGTGCCTACCAAAGGGCTGCACTGATGCGAGCACAGGGGAGCAAGAGACACGGGTTCCCATCCTGCCTGCCTCAATCAGTAGCTCTAACTAGTAGAATACACATTTATAAATGCCGGGATTCCATGAAATTTCAGTTTAATAATAAAAAACATAGCTGATGTAAACACCATGTTAAAAACCACACAGCAGTAGAAAATATTCATACCTATACAAGGCTTAACGTGCTGAAAGCAAGCTTTTGTCAGGTCACCCAAGAGGGCGAAGGAACTCTGTCGAACTTCTGGCATTTTATCCTACAAGAAATGAGGAGAGATTAATCCGCTGTGACACAGAGAAGCAGGTTTCAGTCGGCTTTAATGTGCCCAGTCTCACCTGCATGCACTGATACATTAGCGTCAGAATGTTACTTCGGGCTACCAGCTGTTCGATGTTGCCGCCAAGTCCTTCGGCCAGGCCGCTGAGTAAATCCAGAGCCACTATCATAAAATCTTTATCTGGAGCCTCGTACTGATCTGGTTGAGCATTGTTCAGCTGAAATTAGACACAATTTTTTGAAAACTTACTTTGAATTAATTACAGAAAAAGTTCGTATACATTATGCATATCCTTAGAAAAATGTTTATGATACCAAGAAGGGAGATAAGTACAAATTTTTTAAATACCATGGCTTGTGCAAGGGTCTTCTGTACCAGATTTACACAACGCTGATACACAGGTTCACAGTACGGAAGGAAGCCAGACTGCAGGGCTGTGGCAACTGAAGACAGGCACTAGAAAGAATAAAGTACATGAAAACTTCTGGGCGTGCTTCAGATTATGATCAATGCCTCCACACTCACTCGCTAAGACCCTGGGCACTTAGGAGCCTGCCCTCCTTGCTGGCCACAGCAGGTCTATTTTCTCAAACCTCTCTTTTGGATGCCATTCCCTGCTGTTAAGTTTGCCAGCCTGTCAGGGGAGGTTCCTTGGGAAAAAACCAAGAAAGTTCCTATAATGAATGTTATCCTTCAACGACAGATTAAGTATTCCTATTTTTTTCCCTCAAATATAAGAGAGATATTTACTTATCCTCCTATCCTGATCGATGACATGGGTAGACTTTACTGGGCACATTCTGAACCCCTGCCTGAAAAGAAATCGATTTAATAATGATTCCTCTTGTTTTGTAGGGCCCAGAATTAGCCACTGCTGTTGGTCACAGACATTTTTACTTCACTGGCTAGGGACAACCTATGGCAGAAGTGGTAACCCCTCAAATGACAGTGGGAACAAGAGTAACAATGACTGAACTGGTTCTACCAAGAGCAATTCATCCAGGTTTAAGTAACCACATCTGATTGTGTGTTATGTGCTATCATATAAAATTTCTTTTTGGTTAGAAAAAGTATTTAATATGCATGGAAAAAATTCAAACTAGACAGAGCAAAAAATAAAGTGAAGTCCCTCCTTATTAGCATCAAGTCCCAATGCTACTTTACATTCATGTGTGAGTATATACGTGATAATATATAAAAGAATGATTATTAATTATGGCATAGCTAATATCTATATAAAGAAATATGGTAAAATAGACATATCATACGTAGATATGGAAAGATCTCCAAGATAATTTATTATCAATTAAGTAGAGAAACTTAGAAAACATATATAATCATCTCTACTTAAAGAAAAAAAAAAGCGTTAACAGTCCATTATGCCTTTTCCATTCAACAGTGTTTCTAAGTATAGATGCACCATAATTAATGAGAGGTTACCTATTTACTCGGCATTTTAACAGAAATGGTTCAGACTGCAAATTTATTAACACTTGACTTATCACATACACTCACTTTAGATTTGGACATGAGTGTCTGACAAAACACACTGTCAGATTCACTACATGTTAGCAGCTCGGCCTACCTCAAGCAAAGGGAAGAGGTCTTTATCTTCGTCCTTTAACATGTTCCACTTCTGGATCAGCGGAGGCATTAGCATCTGAATATATTCCTATTTACAATGATGAAAAACACATAAAGCTCCACTATCATATGTAAATAAGTCCATTTTGAGTCTATGAAAATTAAAACCCATTTAGAGTAATTGTGTAAAATCGTTACAGAATGCATATTAAGACTAATTCTTTGTTCTACTCAGCACCTTTAAAAATTTTACTGTTTTGGCCTTTTAATTTACATGACCTTGTTCTGTTTTAAAGTCATCTTATATCCTTTTAGCAACAAAACGTATACAAATATACCACTACATAAAGATTACATGAGCACAATCAGGGATGATTTGTCTAAGTTTTACACTCTAGCGACAATCTTTTCAGTCCTGGGGCCTGGGACATAATACTGGCTCTTGAGGCACCGTACGTTATAAACGACAGGTAAACTTACAGAGGCGTCTGTAGAAAAGGATTCATGTCCTTATTTAAACTGAAGAATCCATAAAACCAGGTAGATAAACACAGTGATCATGTCAACAAGGGGCACAGATTCTGAAGGGTCTGAGACATTTAGAAACCCCTCCCAAAACAAAACCAACATCAAAGCAAACCCACAAACCAAGCGCCCTGTACCAAGTTTTAAGTATAACCTAAAGACACGATTTTGAAGACTTTTCCTATAGCAATCATGAAGATGAAATCCCTTCAGCGGGGAGTTTCGAGCTCTATTAAAATTCTATTCCTTAGACCCTACTTAAAAGAATCTAATCGCACCCTCCTCTTCCACCCTTAACACCACAAGAGACAGGGTCTCTCTGGCTCCTTAGCCACACTTCTTCGGTACCGTAGTGAGCATTTTTCACCTGCTACCCCAATTTCTAACTGTTTCATCTAGTGTACTCCCCACACCTGTGAGTCCGGTGAGAGAACAAAGCTGCCTGGACCCAGGACTCTCAA